>NC_043992.1:40286365-40356365 GCF_902150065.1 Myripristis murdjan | reverse complement strand
TACTGTAATTTCACATCTGTGATATTACAATGCATTGTTGTAAAAGCACGACTGTGTACTGTAACTTCACAGCTTCAATGACAAAGCAATTACTGTGATATTACAGTACATTACTGGGGAAGTAAAACCTTTTGCTGTACATCATTACAACAAGGCCCTGTACTTTTACAGTGTGTACTGTGAAAGTAACGCACAAGTTGACAGTAATTTACTGTGAATTTACTATGTAAACTGTGGAAATCATGCAAAAATTGGCCAGTAATTTATTGTGAAAGTCATGCAGATGAAGTTTCCATTTACTGTGAATTTACAATCATTGTACAATTAACACACCAACACACAACTCTGAGGTAAAGTCAATGTTAGCCCAATGGCATATTGACAGGACCGAGCAAAAACGAGAACCCAAGTGCACGACTCCAGACAAAAGTTCTGAATGAATACAGTCTTTATTTGGGCAAAAGTAACAACACAAATACTCACTCGCAAGGAGGACAAAACAAAACCAAAATCACTCAACTAGGAGGAATTCAACACTCTACTAGGAGGAAATATAATGCAAAGTAACAACTAAAATACTATACAAAAGTATCAACAGAAATACTCACTGTGGCGTGGTCAAGAAAACAAAGGAAATAACTAGACAAAGTATCAACAAAAAGCTGTGGCAATAAGGCAAAATGGCAAGGCAAACTGTGGCAAACAAGACTAGAATGGCGTGGTTTACTTGGCAGACGGCACAAGACAAACTGGCACAGGACAAGGGAAAACGCTGACTATATATACACACACACAAGGTAATGGGGAACAGGTGGAAACAATCAGGGCGGGGAAAGACAATCAACTGGGGAAACACAACAGGAAGGGCAAGTTACCTGACACAGAAGGGAAGTGGGACTTCAAAATAAAACAGGAAATCACAAGACAAGACATGACAACACTTAACATTTTTTCCTTTTCATGACACATATTTATTTACAAATAAAGGGTTATTCAACATAAATGCCAAGAAATGCAAGAATTCAAAAAATTCAACTTCCTAGTCCTCGTCAAACTTTTCAAAGCATCTTAAAATGCAGAGAAACTGTGCAGAAACTTGCCATTCAACTCCCCAGCTGTGTCCCAATAACAGTAAGAGGATGGGAGTGAGGCCTACATGGCAAGGGAAGAGAGGAAGGGAGAGAGCGATGAAGGGATGTGGTGAAGGGGTCAGGCGCTCCTCTCAGTCTCAAACCTTCTATAATCCACACACAACAGCATCTCTTGCTCACCTCTTGCAAAACCAAACTTTCACCTCAAAACAGTTCAATCTGTGCTCAAAACTGAACTGTGTTGTCAAATTGTCCCGCGAGTCCATCAAAATTAAAAACACTACTGAGCAGTCACTAAACACTACATAGAAAAATAGAAAACACAATGCTCAGGACATGAAGCTGTAGAAATAAATGTTTATTGTTCACTGTAGGCTAAATGCATGTTGCAAAACAAAAAACCTGTGCATTTAGCACTTGTATATAGTAAAAAAACAAAGTACAAAAAACAGAAATCTTGTGCATTTACACGTAGCACTTGCAGTACAAAAACAAACAGAAATCTTGTGCATTTAGCACTTGTATACAGTAAGGCTACATAAAAATAAAGTACAAAAATATACAAATGAGAAGTGCATTACTCAGCCGCAGCATCATTTCTCTGTTCTGGGCCAACTTCCTCGACCACCTCGACCACCTCGACCACCTCGACCTCCTCGACTTCCTCGACCACCTCGACCTCCTCGACCTCCTCGACCTCCTCGACCTCCTCTCACACAAACTCCTCCTCTCAGATTTCTATCCATTGTAGGGCCTCACACAGCAGTGCTCTCTGAACTGGCTTATATATGTTCCCTCACATCATTAGCCACAAGTGTGATCAGTTTTTAGTTGTTGTGTTCAACCAGTGACACCAGTGCTTTACTTGTGTTTGACTTTTGCCACCAGTGCTCACCATTATGCAACACAGGTGCATCACAATGAAAATGTGTTGGTAAGTTGTGTCTAAACAGGTGAAATGTGCTTATGGTTTTGCCAAAAGAGTGACTGATTCAATCAGTGGGTTCAGGCAATGGAGCATTTGGTTCAGACAACAGGGTTTAGTGTTTTAGCAACTGAGAAAAACTGTAACTCAAGTTATCATGACCTAAACGCAGAGACCACACCTTTCTCCAAGTGCAAACACTCAGCCTAAAAATTGCTAACACACCAATCAGAATTGTGGGTCAATAAATAGGCCTGGAGGCCTGGAGGCTTGTTCATGTGCTTTGGAACAGTGGATCACAACCACGCCGAGGCTGGTGGACAACAAAGAGGAAGAGGAGGAGGATGAAGCAACTTTACCGTGTGCCTTTTGAGAGGAATTCTGACAGGGTTAAGGAGCAATGATTCCAATATGTGCAGGTTATTGCTATGCAACACAGAAATGTTATAGTATGTAGAGTAAAGGTCCATCTTTCATTCCAATACACACAGTACTGTGTTTGACGTAAAATGTGTGTTTTTAACTCCTGTAGAGAAGCTTTGAGATGGATGCCATCATGAGTTCATCTTTATCGATGAAGCAGGCTTCAATCGGACAAAAAGGTGCAAAAGGGGCCGCAACATCATTGGACACCGAGCAATCACACAAGTTCCAGGCCAGAGGGGAGGCAGCATCACCGTGTGTGTGTGTGTGTGTGTGTGTGTGTGTGCAGCTATTAGCAATCATGGCATCCTCCACCGCCACGCCATACTGGCTCCACAAGGGGATATTTCCCACATCACATAATGTGTGATGTTGACGAAATACTATGGCCTGACCCTGACCTGAGACAAGATCATGCTGATGCTGTTGCTGATGCTGATGAACCTGTATATGTGCTGAATATGGAAATACTGTGAATAAAACCTATTGTGGACATTTTGGTGGCAGCGTTTTGAATGAATCCCTCCAGTGTGTAACAAACACTCATGCAGTCTGTGTTTTGACAGCTTGTGTGTGTTGTCTGAGGGTAAAAACTAATTGGGACCCAGAAGTTGGATGTTTGTACCGTTGGGTGTGAGTTTTTAGAATTGTGTGTGAAGATTTGAGAAAATGGTGAGTTGTTCCAGGAATTGTGTCTAAGCAGTTGAGAAAAACTGTAATGAAGGTGCCAGTGTGTCTACTGCAACTGCTGCTGCTGCTGCTGCTGCTGCTGCTGCTGCTGCTGCTGCTGCTGCAGTGTCTACGAAAATTCAGTTCAACTGTAAATAGTTAAAAGTTTGTTTTTGTATTTTATAATATATTTTTGTAGCACTATGTAGAGTGAATAAATAAAGGCATATTTATATAATAAACATATATGAATAAAAAAACAAACAACACATTTTTTTTGTACATTAGTAATTCATTTTGCGCATAATTTTACATTATTGTTAGTAATAATTAATTTAAACAAAAAAAAAAAAAAAAAATCTGAAGAGCCGCTTGGGAGCCGAAAGAAACAGAATTCCCATCACTAATGCCATCAGTGCTCAGGCTTCAGGTGTAGTTTATTATGCTTCTTCTACCAGAGACTAGACGCGTCCATGGCGTACTGCTGCCCTCTACTGTTGTGCACGTGTAGCTGCAGGTGGATATGGATAAATGAAAACGAAACTTATGTTCAGCCACCTATTATAGTCGTGTGGTAACTCACCCGGGCTGCACACCTCTGTACCGAACCCAACGCCCTGTACCGAAAATTTTCAGTATGAATACATGTATCGTTACACCCCTGGTTCCCTCTAAATGTTGCTGGCAAATACCCCAATATTCTTTCCCAAGTCCATTTTTAAAAGCCCAGACCAAGGCATTTCTTCTTTTATATGGCATAAAGGCTCAGTTAGAATACAAAATACACTCTTACAGATGCCAAAAGCATCAGAGGGGCTTGCCCTTCCAAATGTCCAAATATATTATTGGGCAGCTAAATTAATATCTAAATTACACCCCTGTAGTTAGTCAGTTGCTGTGAATATGAAAACAGTTTAAACTCCATTCCGTATTTGAGGCAATTCCAGTACTCTTTACCTTTGACAACAACCCATTTTTCCCTTTGTCTCTAAATGATAATGTCTGAGTGATTTAGCATAAGATCATTTGAACATCTGTATATAGATAAAGTGTTGTTGCCGCCTTCTGTCAACTGTCCCTGAAATTCAGACTCTATAAAAGTCACCTTTTCAGATATCATCAGATATCACCACCATCTACCTGCCTTACAGAGCTTACGCACCTGGAGAACCCACAAAGTGCTGTGAGGATGGTGCTCTTTGATTCCTCCAGTGCTTTTAACACCATCCGGCCTCTCTGACTAGCTAAGATGCTCTTGGAGATGTAGGTGGACCAGGACCTCGTGGCCTGGATTACAGACTACCTCAGCAACAGGCCATGTCTGACACCCTCAGGAACAGTGGTGTCACTATTTTTGTTCATCCTCTGCACTTCTGACCTCTTTGACTCAGGAACATGCCACCTACAGAAGTTCTCAGATGACTCCTCAGTTGTTGGCTGTGTGACAGAGGACAGGGAGGAGGAGTTACTTCATAGGATGGTGTGGCAGCAACCACTCACCGCCGCTCAGCATCAGAAAAACCAAGGAGCTGGAGGTGGACTGCCAATGCAGCTGTTGTTCCTGGGAGCCAGGAAGAACAGGCTGCTCTGCTCATCCAGGAATCAGTCCCTTAATGTGTGCATTAGGCTGCTATGGATGTTCTACTATTAACTAATGACCAGTGTTATCTTCTGGGCTGGGAATGTAGCATCAGGGCTTATGGTGCCAACATATGGGGCAAGCTGGTGAAGAAGAACAGCTCTGGTTCTATCTGGAAATTCCCAGATAGAACAGATATTTAAACAGTGAATTAAAAGGTTACTATATATATAGTAACCTTTTAATTCACTGTTTAAATATTTGCTCTGGCATTTATTCCTTATATTCCTTATTAGCGCATATCAAATCAGATAATGTGTGATATGCATGTGTAAACAGAATAATTCAAAGAACTTGTAATTGACTTTTTTTCTTGTCTTTGTGTGTGTAATCAACTTGTGAATTTTTATAGTGATATCCTAAAGTCAAATGTTGACCCCCTTTCCCCTGTGTGTTAAAAACAGTGTTTTTTGGTATTATATGGTCATATAGAGGTGATTTTCAAAACTTTCCACCAATGAGATTTCTTGGGACTTTTTTCCCCTCACTCAGGACAAACTGAGGATACAGAATCAGTTGAGTTTGCTTCTCTTGCAGTTTGTCCTAGGTTTTTTCATAAAATGACTTGACTATCTGTGGTGGAGGCAGTGATGGAGAAAAGGATAGGCTAGATATACTCTCTATACACGTGCATTTACAAACAGATAAAGTATGAGTGTATGTACTGTATGTATATTTTAGAAACGGCATCAGTGTCCTGATTTGAGGCATCGTGTAAGGACAAAGGCGATAGGGGTCTATTGTGTCCTATTCCTATTTGGCCATATCTTACCTTTTTTGTACATAGGTATTGCTATTTTTCTTTTTTCCAGGGATAAATGAGAAACTATTTCTATAGGGACATAGTGAAAAAAAATCTAGTCTTGATGTGAATTTCCTGCTTTGATGTTAACTTTAATGTCAACTACTGCTACTGCTGCCGTGTCATTTGAATTTCCTCTTCAGGGGATCAATAAAGGTAAATCTAAACTATTGGTTTTTTATAATTACAACTATTACGTGAGATTTTAGGGTAGATTCTGCTTCAGAACAGCTCACAGAGAGGAATATGTGGTTTTATATCAGAAAACACATGGAACCTATACCACAGTGTCATTAATGGAAGACGAACATACTGGACATTATTTCTTAATATACAGTCTGTTATTACACCACATAATTCTTGTATCACTAACCAGACGGTGGTGAGAGAGTGGAATGAGGAGCAGAGCCTTACCACCCTGGACAGAAATATCACGGGGTAAAAGAATAAAACTAAGCTATTATTCTTATACTTTGTACATGTTGCATTACCTGATTAAAGATTTGTACATTGATACAAGTTTATACAAAGACACAGCACCCCCTAGTGACACATTTTAAGACCATTTCATTCTGAACAATGCTTTAGTAATGACTGATGAAATGGAAAGACCTGTTTTCGTGATGCCGTGTTTAATTAAGGTAAGATAATGTCAACCACAGATTAGGCAGGAAAAGCATGAAAGCAAGAAATTTGAATTATGGCTAAATATTCTCTTGAAAATAAACTCTTGAAATTGACTCTGGTATGAAATAGGTAATCAGTTTTGGGTTTCTTGCCTTGGGAATCCAAAGGCAGAAAACACCCTACATTTACTCACTCCTTCTGTCTCACACTTTCTGTCTTCATACTACACACACACACACACACACACACACACACGTCATTATCAGTTTTAACAGTTCAGTCTGTAATAGCAGGATAAGGTGTGGTTTTAATCTGCCTGGACTTATGTTGTTTGATTCCCACATCAGGACAAAATACAGAGGAATAAAAAAAAAAACAGCAGGTGATTAATACTGTCAGAGGGACATAGACACAGAGATTCCTATGTATTTTTTCATACTTAATATATTTAAGTTGTAATTGAACTGTATTTAATATCAGATTACACCAGGATCTTTTGGACCTCTTGAATTGTACTATATATAATATATTTTAATATACAGTACTTCTAAAATCTCACTCTTCATTTGCTCAAAATCAGCTTTGCATGTAGTCAAATTCTATTTTTCATTATCTTGCAATGTAAAACAAAAACAAAACAAATCAAACAATAAAAAAAAACAAAAAAACACCAACATTTAAATATATATAACCACTGCATGTTATATAGATATCTAGTATATCTGGTATATATTTGAATACTTATGTACTTATGTATATTGTATATTTGATATATTTTCATAGGTAGTGGCAGATTCAAGGGTAGGCTCCTTAAAAGCTCTGCTTCAGCCTTACCCTTTTGGTTGAATCCTTACTGAATTTTTTTGCTTGTTTGAATTAATGGTAGTGATAAGAAATATGAGTTTGTGTTATAATGTTTGGATTGACCAAATAAACTGTATTCATTCATTCATTCATTCATTCATTCATTCAGGCTGTTTGAAGGGCTGGGCCGAAAACATAAAAAGGCCACCTGCTGCATGACAGGCAGTCCCACCAGCGCTCAAAAAGATATGGACCTGGGCTGTGAGGCTCCACAAGTGGAACCCCAGAGATATTCTGTAACTTGGATTATGATTATTATCCATAATGTTGTAACCACTGAAGGCAGACTGACCACGAGCTAGGAGATTGTAAAACAATGTTTTCTGCTCCTGTTGAAGCTACAAGTCTGGATAAAAACAACCTCGTTTTTAGAAAAATGAGTTTTATTCACGGTGTCATGGAAAAGTACTACACTACCCACAATCCTAACCGTGGCTCTGATTGGTGGAGCTCACTGTTACCTTGGAAACATTCACTGCACCTGCAAGTGTTTCCATTGGCTAGTGAGTGATGTCAGTAACGTCAACATTAGTCAGCCCTGGTAACACTGGTTAAGGTAACATTACATTAACATTAGATAACATATGATGGACACTGTAGTTCTTTTGTGATTGGCGCTATTAGATACACAGACTTGTACCCATGACTTTTTTTTTCTCTCATTTCTCTCAATTTCTAAATGCAGATCTTATTTAATCACACTAATTCTGCTCCTGTCCAATTTCAGACCACTTGAATACGTGGAACCGTATAAACTCAGCTACCGTGATAAAACTCTTCCGGACCACAAGGGTCTTCGAATTATCACGTGACTGCCCAGGTCTATGGTGCATCATGTATGATGAAATAGTCTTTGTCAGCCATTAAAATTACATTGTTAATAGGTGATCCAGATTAAATGTAAAATGCTGAGATGATATACGGAAGTAATAACCTTTCAAATATTATTCACAAACGCCTCCTAAGTAAAATACAGAGGCAACTACTGACATATGTTTCACACACACACACACACACACACACACACACACACACACACAAATAACACACTCTTGAATTAATTGAAAATGTAATTCACACCAAACTTTAAATTTCTATAGGCTTTTTGTGCAAACCACTCTCAAATAATTCTGCTCGATTTCCAAATTGAGGTTATCATAGAATCAGCTAAGCAAGGTACCTGTTAGCTCCTTAGCCAAGCATCTAGGCTAAAAATGGGGTAGAAGTATCTATAAAAGCACTTTCAGTGTACACACATTTGTCTTTGGGAATTCGGAATTGGTAAAAATGTACAACTTGAAGAAAGCCTGCTGCATTGTCTCCTTCACAGGTCACACACTGTAGCAGGATGCCAGGGTGACAGCTCAGACTGTGTGAGCCCCTCTGACATCTGAGCCTTAGGAAGGGGCTCGAGCTAAAACTGCAAACCTGTACAGATGGGATGGATGGAAGTTTTAACAACTTACATAAAGCGTACTTTGAAAATTAAAACAACGCGGACAGTGCAGATTACATCAGAGATTACATCAAAATGCTAGCAAGATACTGGGCTACCTTCTTGGTTCTTTGCAAAAACGTACACCATGTACTTTGCAAAGTTGTCCCAGCCTCACTTTGGGAAAGCCTTCCCTACAGGACACTTTGCATGGGACACTATAGAGCGCTGTATCTCTTTTCCACTGGCATTTTTTTTTCTCTCCATTGCAAGGGCACTTCATGGTGTTCTCTTACTTGGAAGGACATCTCACAGGGCATCTTATGAGTTTTCCTCATCAGAACGGCACCTCAGGAACCTGTAAGCTCACCTGTCCTATAGCACATT
This sequence comes from Myripristis murdjan, assembly GCF_902150065.1. Lineage (NCBI taxonomy): Eukaryota > Metazoa > Chordata > Actinopteri > Holocentriformes > Holocentridae > Myripristis > Myripristis murdjan. Next base: position 40,347,503 of record NC_043992.1, on the reverse strand, counting down.
TTCTCAACTGGACGGTCGTCCATAAACAAACTTCCCACATTTTCTCACATGTAAGGACACCCTTTAAAGCGCTGCATCACATCTTATCCCCTGGAGTGGCACTTCTCCATTGGAGGAGCCCCTGATTTATTGTAATTTATTTATTTAATGTATTTATTGCATGAAAGGGCACCCTAGAAGGCATTTGAGGGCCCTTCCTTTCATTTTTGGCCCTCTAGAGAGCACTTTAGCGATGCTCTTTCAAACATGGGGGAACCACATCCATGTTAATGCACTTTTTTTCTACTAACTAGAATGATATTTTCCAAATGCCCTTGCACTATAAAAACAACACTTAGTGTAAATAAACTTTTAACCACTTATAAGTTTACCATTTTTTATTTATTATTAATTCTACTAATTATTATTATTGGGACCATGCTGCATGGTGATTCTGCACTTTAAATAAAACTGATTGACTGATTCACAGAAATATATGGCATATCAAATGCATTGGTATTTCTGCTCTGGTAAAGTTCACACCAAGGTGGCACATTTTACTCTGTTGTATTCTATTATCCTTCTTAAATGTCCCCACACTAGGATTACCCTGAGCGGAGAGCAGGATGCAACCACTGACCAAAAGCACAACTAAAACAGAGTTTTGCAAACAAAGTTACAAAAGCAACATCAAAGAAGTGCTCTTAAGACCTTGAGGCATGATGGGAACTAGGGCAGCTTAAATTAGAGCCAAGACACCGACCCAGCCATCACCCCAGTTGGTTTACCAGAACGCCTCAGTAGATACCTGACAACTAACCATCCCTGTCCATCGGAAAATGCATCACATGTGGCATCTTAAGGAGGAATAGGAGGTGGAGGGGACTGTGTTAACTAGTCAAATACAAAGTCAGCCCAGATGAATGTGTGGTGACATCACATGGATGTGACAGCTTGCAGAGTTTGAGTTTGCATCGTGCCAAGGGGAGCGTGGGAGCTGAGTGGAGCGCAGGGCCCTGGCAGAGCACAGAGGGGGTAGCTGGACGGTGACAGGGGGGTGACAGGATGAGGACGGGGGGAACACACCGCCTGTAACATGGTGTATAGATGAAGTTTCTTAGTGAGGTGCGGCGTGGCTCAGGAGGCAGAGTGGTCGTCTGGTCATTGGAGGGGAAATTATAGTCTACATCACATCCAAACTGATCCATTTGATAGGTTCTTGGAATGTTCTTGGAATGGTTCCCCCTTTTCCTGCACAAATCACTTTCCACCATAAGTGCAATATCACTAACATGCGTGTTTAGCACTCATTAAGTAATTTCAGCACTGTCTGTGTATCAAGTCTAACAGCTCCTGAATCCCAGTACCGGGCGTCGGGTTCTGTAACTTGGTCCATTTTCTATTCATATACACTGTTTATTATATATATACTGTTTATATTTATATAGGCTGTTTATATATATATATATACAGTACAGGCCAAAAGTTTGGACACACCTTCTCATTCAATGCGTTTTCTTTATTTTCATGACTATTTACATTGTAGATTCTCACTGAAGGAATCAAAACTATGAATGAACACATGTGGAGTTATGTACTTAACAAAAAAAGGTGAAATAACTGAAAACATGTTTTATATTGTAGTTTCTTCAAAATAGCCACCCTTTGCTCTGATTACTGCTTTGCACACTCTTGGCATTCTCTGGATGAGCTTCAAGAGGTAGTCACCTGAAATGGTTTTCACTTCACAGGTGTGCCTTATCAGGGTTAATTAGTGGAATTTCTTGCTTTATCAATGGGGTTGGGACCATCAGTTGTGTTGTGCAGAAGTCAGGTTACTACACAGCCGACAGCCCTATTGGACAACTGTTAAAATTCATATTATGGCAAGAACCAATCAGCTAACTAATGAAAAACGAGTGGCCATCATTACTTTAAGAAATGAAGGTCAGTCAGTCCGGAAAATTGCAAAAACTTTAAATGTGTCCCCAAGTGGAGTCGCAAAAACCATCAAGCACTACACCGAAACTGAGAAAAGCTCAGCAGTTATACCCATCCCCCGCCCACACAAACACACACTCACACACACACACAGACACACACACACACACACATGCACACACAGACCACCACCACCCCTAAATGGAAGATGCTGGTTCAAATCATTGTGTAGGAGCAGTTTAATTTAGTGTTGGCATATTATTGTTTTTTTATTATTTTTTATCTTTAGACTTAGCATTCACTATTGATGAAGGCTGCAGAAGCAAGGTAGCCGAAACTTGTCAGGTACAAACAATTCACCTTACAGGCCTTTATAAAAGAAAAACTGTGGTTAACATTAATTTGTAGGCCAAATGAACCTTTTTAATATATTCACTATTATTTCTAACACAGGGTGGCAGTGATTAGAGACAGGATATATGTTGGGCACAGGTGACAGGAAGAAGTGGGCAGAAGGGGGAGGAGGGCACACAAGTTTTCCCCAGACCTGAGGCAGGGAGGATGGACAAGAGCTGGTATGTCATATAATTTTGTCTCTTCAATAAAATAAGTAAAGATACGAGGATTGACTGGACCTTGTGTCTTTTGGGTCTGCGTAAAGATCACCAATGCTCCTCCTGTGTATGTAAAGGCAAGAGTGGAAATGTTTGAAGGAAAAGGAGAAATTGCCATTACACATTGTGTTGGGCAAACATCTATCCTGCTGAAGTGCCCCTGAACCAACACCTGGATCCCTGCCAGCTCAGCAGGTGTGATTCTGTTGCTCGAACCTAACCTCTGACGACGGCTCAGGTCAGCACAAATAAGGTATTTATTTGAAAAATACTTTAAAACCAAAGTGGTTTCCTGACAGAATGAAACAGAGATTTCACGTCTCTGAACCCTATAAAGCCTGAACTATGAAAGAATTGGCAGAAAATTCCAATTTTTTGAAATTGAACCCTTTATTTAGTCCTATAACAAAATGTAATAAATAAATAAATAAATAAATATGTTATTACACGACCTTTCTGTTGTATGATATATGATATGTACTTGAAGTGCCAATGGTACAGTCCAGGGTGAACAGGGAAGTGTTCAAAGGTATACAACAGTATTTTGGTCACGTATTGATTAAACTGAATGTCTGAATTGATAACGTGTATCATATATGATAGAAATGGCTTTATAGGGTTAAAGTTTGGGTTCTGTCCATATGGTGGTATTAGCAACATGTGTGTGAGACAAAGCTGAACGTTTGTTTTCAGGGATGCACAGCCCATGGCTTTCATTTATTCATTTATTTTTACTTTGAGCGCCCTCTTCAGCCCGCTTGTCTGAACTATCACTTCAAGTTCTTGATTTTTGCGAGTTAACGTGAGCTCTGCTTGTCTTGTGAACATAAAGCAGGAGTTTGCAGCAGTGTGACTGATTTTCTGCCTGCTTTGCCAGTGACTCCAGTGCTGCCTGGCAACTCTCCAAAAACAACCACATTCACAACAAATTAGAGTGAACGAGTGCTGTCTCTCTGTTAGTCGTCATGTCACCTTCCCAGGGACTACAGATGAAAAGTAGCTGTTTTTACTAATTCTGGCATATTTACATGGGTGTATCTCTCACACTAATGTTCATAAATATGCAGTGTTCCTATTAAATAAACCAATAAAAAAAAAAATTACAAATCCTTAGACTGTTCATTCATTCATTCATTCATTCATTCAAGCAACTCTGTTGTATTATCTAACACCCAGCCAACATTTTGCCTCACAGAGAAAGCGCAACTCTACAATTTGTTCAGTTTGTCCAACAGTTCAGTGTCTAGAGCATGGCTTAGTACAGTGGTTTTCAAACTCTGTCTCTGATTTCTGAATCCAAGCACCTCATTTATCCGACTACAACATTTTGCTTTGAGAACTACAACAGAAAACCAACAGCTCTCATGCAGTGAATGAATGATAACCCACCTGTTGAAGAATATAACATTACAAATAAGAAACTGGGTGAAAGAGCTGCAATTAGTGCCTCTTGAACAGATTTATTTGAACACTCAAGTAACATTACTATTATTAAGTAAAAATAAATACTTTCAAAATCCTCTAATATACTCATGAGTTATACATTTTTCTATTTTCAGATTTCTCTCACGTACCCCCTGTAGTACCTTAGTGTACCAATGGGGGTACGCGTGCCCCCATTGGAGAAACGTGGTGTTACTACCAAGTGAGTGGAAGTCTTCTCTTGCAAATGCATTTACACCTTTTCATTGGTTTCACACATTTTTCACACCGTTTTTAAAACAGTCAGCACAGATCAGCTCAGATCACAAAGAAGTGTGTGTGTGTGTGTGTGTTCATGTGTGAGAGCATTTGCATCAGTGCTCATAGAAACATAGGCTCTCATGGCACTGATAATTGCACCACTGCATAAATGAGAGCGCTTTCGATAAAAGATGGACCTGGGTTTGTGGATCACATTTGTTTCTCCCCTCAGTGTGGCGATTAACTTCATCCAACTCAAATCCTGCTCAGCCACTCATAAAGTCTTGTGGAGAATGGTATTAACTTGTGTCGAGGTATAAGCCCAGGGCTAATTTTTAGAACAGTTTTATCACTGCTGTGCCAGACTTACATACCGTGGTTGATGACTAAAGAAACTTGCCACACTATTATAGGATAATCTCATGAAATCCTCCCCGTCATTCCCAGCCCACCCTCTCCCTCACCCTCCCACTTATAATTATCTCCCTGACTTTGTTCTCCACTCTCTGTCTTCCTCCCTGCCCTACAATTTAGCTTGATGGAACTTCCTGTTTAACAATTAATGCATGCCTTGTTTTGGCTTTTTTGGGGCATTACTGATTGCAAAATCATCCTGTTTTCCACGTTGGAGGCTATTTTTGTGTTTAGTCTGGGATGACTAGATTGTATGTCGACTGTGAGTCCAACACTGGACTCACAGTCGACATGCAATCTAGTTTTTGTGTCTTTGATGAAGGGCCAAAAGTGAAACGCTGACTGTAAACATTTTTAATTATATATCGCATACGTGTTAAATCTATGTAGCTCACCCTGCAAAGTCATATTAATGACAAATATATTAATTTGGCAATATGGCAAACAGGAACAAACAATCATATTTTTTTTTATCCTTAAGATGTATCGTTATTTATTAGTCTGTTTTGATGTAACAAGCTCTGCTTTAGCAGACAGTAAATTGTCTTATTCACTGCATTTGTTATGAAAGAACATGCACAACCTTGAATCGCTAACAGGAAAAAAAAAAAAAAAAAGAGAGAGATTTCTTCCTAGCTAAAGCACACAGGCACAGATTTAATGAACATAAAAATACCCCGAAATCAACACCAGAGAAAAAGTCAAGAGTTTCACAGTGTAAGTTTATACAAAACTGTCCTTTACAAAACAACACTGTGGCCAGAGAAACATGATACGCTAGTGTGGCTTACAAACCGAAAACTAAGATACATTTGTAATATTGGCATACAAATGCACCATAAACATAAATATAAATAATTTCAAGGACATTCTGAAATATTGTAAATCTATCTATCTATCTATCTATCTATCTATCTATCTATCTATCTATCTATCTATCAGTGCTTGCTGTGTATAAGCTATTAGGGACTGCTCATCTCAACAGCTTAGAGGTCTCTCTCCAGTGTCATGCTAAATCACGTGTGTGCACAGTGGGTGTTCCATACAAGATGCAGAAGCACTAAGTCCAATATTTGACTATGTGACTCTTCTGTTGGTGTCGACCACAACTGGTACCACTCTTTGTGTTACTGAGTTTCATAAAGCACCACCTGTCCTTTCTGTGTCTCCATCTCTTCGTCTGTGTGTTGTCTTATTGTGAAATTGGAAAGTCAGAGAGGCTATCAGTATGCGTGCATTCATGCAATAACACAAGTGCCAAAGTATCCTTAAAAGCAGAACATGCAGTTTGAAATGGGGACGTCCCACTTTGGGGTGATGTGTTATGCCATGTAAGCCAATCAGATCTCAAAAGAATATAACGCCTCAGGAGTTCAGGACAATTTTTTTTTTTACTCCATCATAACCCAAAATATCAGAGCATTTTGCTCCATTTCTGTTTTTGTGTAAATTTGTCATCATAACACTAGATCCAAGACAGGGATTTAAGTGTTACATTAGTTCCATGGGTTATTAGTCCTGGCAGGAATCCAAGGGTAATTCATGCCCTTGACATGGTTCTTGGCATGAACTGAATCTTTCCTCAGCCTCATCCTTAACATGAATAAACAAAGTGATGTGCCCTCCCATTTGAAACTGCATAGTCTTTCTTTCACTCTATGATAGTTAGATAAATAAATGTAAACACTGACAGACAGAGGCATCTTCATTTGATTGCACAGCCAGCCTCAGTGTGTGCAAGACATTTTATGGAGGGGGAATTTAGTTCTACTTGCAAACTTAAAATGTCAGCCACTTGACAAGGCTCCTCTACAGCAACTTGAGAGCTTGACAAGAGTACTTGAGACTATCACATTCACCCTCTCAACAAATATCAAGTCGAAGCTCTTCTTACTCTTTCCCCCCCGCCCTGTTGTCTTCTGTGCCGCAGCCACACAATCTTTCCCTCTTACATTTCTCGCTTTTGTTCTCTCCTCCATCTCAGTGTGTCCCTACTCCACTGCTTTCTCCCCAGTGTGCGTTGTGTGCTCTTTCTCAAACTCTATTTTTCCTTTTTCTCTCTGTATCTCTGCCTCCTTGTGTGCCTCTTACCGATGCTCGCTTGCTCTCTCTCTCTCTCTCTCCCTCTGTGTCGCTCTTTTCCTCTCCCTTGATGTTTCTTTCTGTTTGTCTCTTGATTTGTCTCACAGAGTCTCATACTGGCTTTTGATCTCTCTCTCTCTCTCTCTCTCTCTCTCTCTCTCTCTCCCTCACACACACACACACACACACACACACACACACACACACTATCACTCCCCTCCTGGGTTGCCTACAGATCAGAGTTGGCATATTACTCAGTTAGCTGCAGTGTTACCGGGCTCCTCGATTCATCTCGGTTATATGGGTGACCCATTTCTGCACAAACTCATGGATTTTAATGCTAAAGTGCTTTGCCACATCAATTCAGACAATCCAGACTTTGAGCATGTGGTTCTCCTTAAAGCCCTTTCTCCCCTTTAGTCAACTTGTCTTCAAAAAAATCCAAATAATATTGCAATTAAATTCATCTAGGAGCTCTCTCTCTCTCTCTCACACTCTCTCTCTCTCTCTATATATATATATATAGATAGATAGATAGATAGTGAAAGTATTCAGACCCCCTTCACTCTTTCACTTTTGTTATGTTGCAGCCTGATGCTACAGTTGTTTCAGTTCATTTTTTCTCTCATTAATCTACACTCAGGACCCCATAATGACAAAGTGAAAACAGAATTTTAGAAAAAGGAAAAACTGAAGTAGTATTTAGACCCTTTGCAACAACACTTGAAATTTGGCTCCCTTTCCCTTTTATTATTTTATTTTTTTCTTTCTAATACTCTGGTGATATTTGTTTCATGTCATTGCTGTTATTATTGTTATCATTATTAACGATATCATCACTACCACTATTATTATTGTGAGCTTGCAGTATAAAACAGTATATGTACGCATGAGAGGGTATGTTTTGTGTATGTACAATATGAATAAAAAAAAATTATATATATATAAAAAAATAAATTTCTCCAATTTCTCTTTGTGGTTGCTGAGCTCCAGAGATCCTGTGTGGAGACGGGACAAAGCTCCAGAAGGACAACCATCACTGCTGCCCTCCACTGATCTGGGCTTTATGGCAGAGCGGCTGGACGGAGGCCTCTCCTCAGAGCAAAACACATGGAAGCTGCTTGGAGTTTGAAGAAAAGCACCTGAAGGACTGTCACACTGTGAGAAACAAGATTCTCTGGTCTGGCCAGGGTCAAAGTACAGAGACATCCTCAATGAAAACCTGCTCCAGAGCGCTCAGCACCTCCGACTGGGCCGAAGGTTCACCCTCCAACATGACAGTGACCCTGAGCTCACAGCCAAGACAACACAGGAGAGGCTTAGGGACAAATCTGTGAATGTCCTCGAGTGTTCCAGCCAGAGCCCTGACCTGAACCCTAACATCTCTGCAGAGACCTGGACATGGCCGTCCACCGACGCTCCCCATCCAACCTGACTGAGCCTGAGAGGATTTGCAAAGAAGAACGGCAGAAAATCCCCCAGTCCAGGTGTGCACAGCTTGATGCTTCATACCCAAAAAGACTGGAGGCTGTAATCGCTGCCAAAGGAGCTTCAACTAAGTCCTGAGTAAAGGGTCTGAATACTTTTGTCAATGTGATATTTCAGTTTTTTCTTTTTAGTAAATTTACAAAAAATTCTACAATTCTGTTTTCACTCTGTCATTATGGGGTACTGAGTGTAGATTAACGAGAGAAAAAATCAATTTAAACGATTGTAGCATCCGGCTGCAAGATAACAAAAGTGAAAAAAATGAAGGGGGTCTGAATACTTTCTGAATGCTCTGTATATATATATTTGTGTGTGTGTGTGTGTGTGTGTGTGTGCTTTATGGTATTTTTTAAATCTTGCATATCATCACTATAATATTCCTAAAATATTGTAATAAGGATTTGTCATTTTGTTGTCATATTAGTAGGCTATCCCTCTAAAATGTATTCTAGGATCATTGTAGTTATTTTCCATAATGGGCTAATAAAGATATTTCCTATCAATAGCAAATGGTCTTTGGAGTTTTTTCGGCGGGATGACATGCTGTGAAATACTGATGCCTTTTTTTTAGGGCCCGAGCACTGGAACAGTGCGAAGCCCTATTGTTTTTGTAGTGTTTTTAGGGCCCGAGCGCTGGAACAGCGCGAAGCCCTATTGTATTTGTAAGGTTTCTTTCTTCTTATTAGGGCCCGAGCGCTGGAACAGCGCGAAGCCCTATTGTATTTGTAAGGTTTCTTTCTTCTTATTATTTATACGTCTCTTTGAGGCTTAATTTGACCCCCTAAACATGCTCAAAAACTCACCAAATTTGGCACACAGGCCAGGTCTGGTGAAAAATTTGATAAAATGGACAAACGGACCCCCTAAGTGCAGAAATGGGCTCGGTAGCGCCACCTAGGCACACAAAGGCAGCCGCTGCGGCCCACAGGAATGTGATAGAAAGACCAAACCACTGCCGAAATGTAGGTCTCATCAAGCCCTACAAATCACGCGCTGACACCCCCCCTCTAAAACCAACAGGAAGTCTGCAATTTGCGTTGGAATGTTCACGTTCTCGCCAAAATTCCGCTTTGAACAAAATCTATCTCCTCCCAGGGCGTAAATGTCAGCGGCTTGAAAATTTAACAGATGACAGAGGACACAGTGCTGAACAAAAGTTGCTAAAAACTCCGTCATTACTCGATTAGTTTGGATTTTATAACACCTCCAAGTCGGAGGGGCCAGAACCAAAATCTCATTTTTTCCCATGGAGTTTGGTGTGAAGAGGCTGACTTTTGGCACTAATTAAGCCCCTGGAGTCTAAAGTGAAAGTCTGACAGCTTTGAAAACTATGCAGATGGAAAGAGGACAAAAATTCCTACAAAAGTATGTAGTTTTGATGTGGATTGGACCAAGTTTGTGGGAGCTATGAAGAGTTTTCAAACATTTTTGACTCTGGTGTGCTCTGCTCTGCACTCTGCCTGGACATGTGACTCACTCTAGCTGCCTCAGGAATGCGCAATACACACCCATTGTAAGAGCTCAGAGGGAGCAGAAAACACTCTCAAACTGAAACTGCCATAACTCAAAAACGGTAAAAGATAGCAAAATCATGTAAATGGGAGATTTATAGATCCGAGTCTCGTGACTCGTTTAAGCTTTGAATCAAGTCTGTCACTCAAACGGTGACTGAGCTGTGACACCTCAAACAGGGGTGGGTTTTCTGGATTTCTCCATTAGATTGAATGAGGATTTCTCTGTCTGCCTGCATTTTGGTGTGATCATGCCACAGCTGCCACTACTCAAGTCAGTCACACACTAGGACATGCTAAGGGCGCCATCTGCTGGAGGGGCGCTGCTAGTGGCCAGAGGGGCACCAGCAGCGAATGTACTACCAGTGGGTTTTTGTTGGCGTCGTGTGTGTGTGTGTGTGTGTGTGTGTGTGTGCGCACGTGCATATGTGTGTGTGTGTGTGTGTTTGTGTGAGTGAGTGAGTGAGTGAGTGTGTGTGCCTGCATTTTGGTGCGATCATGCAGCAGCTGCCGGTAGTCCTGTCGGTCACACACTAGGACTTCCGCGGCCTTTCAAAATAAAAGCCCAAAACTCTTTCACAATAAAAGCACCGAAAAATACCCTTAAAACTGGAACACACGGACGGATTGTCTGCGCTTCGACACGCGCGCCGTCCCCGACGTGCACGGGGGGGCGAGGGCCCGTCCAACGCTGCTTGCAGCTTTAATTATTTATACGTCTCTTTGAGGCTTAATTTGACCCCCTAAACATGCTCAAAAACTCACCAAATTTGGCACACAGGCCAGGTCTGGTGAAAAATTTGATAAAATGGACAAACGGACCCCCTAAGTGCAGAAATGGGCTCGGTAGCGCCACCTAGGCACACAAAGGCAGCCGCTGCGGCCCACAGGAATGTGATAGAAAGACCAAACCACTGCCGAAATGTAGGTCTCATCAAGCCCTACAAATCACGCGCTGACACCCCCCCTCTAAAACCAACAGGAAGTCTGCAATTTGCGTTGGAATGTTCACGTTCTCGCCAAAATTCCGCTTTGAACAAAATCTATCTCCTCCCAGGGCGTAAATGTCAGCGGCTTGAAAATTTAACAGATGACAGAGGACACAGTGCTGAACAAAAGTTGCTAAAAACTCCGTCATTACTCGATTAGTTTGGATTTTATAACACCTCCAAGTCGGAGGGGCCAGAACCAAAATCTCATTTTTTCCCATGGAGTTTGGTGTGAAGAGGCTGACTTTTGGCACTAATTAAGCCCCTGGAGTCTAAAGTAAAAGTCTGACAGCTTTGAAAACTATGCAGATGGAAAGAGGACAAAAATTCCTACAAAAGTATGTAGTTTTGATGTGGATTGGACCAAGTTTGTGGGAGCTATGAAGAGTTTTCAAACATTTTTGACTCTGGTGTGCTCTGCTCTGCACTCTGCCTGGACATGTGACTCACTCTAGCTGCCTCAGGAATGCGCAATACACACCCATTGTAAGAGCTCAGAGGGAGCAGAAAACACTCTCAAACTGAAACTGCCATAACTCAAAAACGGTAAAAGATAGCAAAATCATGTAAATGGGAGATTTATAGATCCGAGTCTCGTGACTCGTTTAAGCTTTGAATCAAGTCTGTCACTCAAACGGTGACTGAGCTGTGACACCTCAAACAGGGGTGGGTTTTCTGGATTTCTCCATTAGATTGAATGAGGATTTCTCTGTCTGCCTGCATTTTGGTGTGATCATGCCACAGCTGCCAGTACTCAAGTCAGTCACACACTAGGACATGCTAAGGGCGCCATCTGCTGGAGGGGCGCTGCTAGTGGCCAGAGGGGCACCAGCAGCGAATGTACTACCAGTGGGTTTTTGTTGGCGTCGTGTGTGTGTGTGTGTGTGTGTGTGTGTGTGCGCACGTGCATATGTGTGTGTGTGTGTGTGTTTGTGTGAGTGAGTGAGTGAGTGAGTGTGTGTGCCTGCATTTTGGTGCGATCATGCAGCAGCTGCCGGTAGTCCTGTCGGTCACACACTAGGACTTCCGCGGCCTTTCAAAATAAAAGCCCAAAACTCTTTCACAATAAAAGCACCGAAAAATACCCTTAAAACTGGAACACACGGACGGATTGTCTGCGCTTCGACACGCGCGCCGTCCCCGACGTGCACGGGGGGGCGAGGGCCCGTCCAACGCTGCTTGCAGCTTTAATTTCTTCTTCTTCTTATTAGGGCCCGAGCACTGGAACAGTGCGAAGCCCTATTGTATCTGCTTCGTTTCTTTTTCTTTTTCTTCGTTTTTATTATTATTACGTCTAAATAACCCTTAATTTGACCCCCTAAACATGCTCCAAAACTCACCAAATTCGGCACGCAGGCCAGGTCTGGCGAAAAATTTGATAAAATGGACAAACAGACCCCCTAAGTGCAAAAATGGGCTCGGTAGCGCCACCTAGGCACAGAAAGGCAGCCGCTGCGGCCCACAGGAATGTGATAGAAAGACCAAACCACTGCCGAAACGTAGCTCTCATCAAGCCCTACAATTCACGCGCTGACACCCCCCACCTAAAACCAACAGGAAGTCCGCAATTTGCGTTGCAAAGTCACGTCCTCGCCCAAAATGCCGCCTTTGAACAAAATCTAACTCCTCCCAGGGCGTAAATGCCAGCGGCTTGAAATTTTCACAGATGACAGAGGACACAGTGCTGAACAAAAGTTCTGAAGGATTTCGTCATTACTCGTTTAGTTTGGATGTGATAACACCTCCAAGTCGGAGGGGCCAGAACCAAAATCTCATTTTTTCCCATGGAGTTTGGTGTGAAGAGGCTGACATCCGGCACTAATTAGGCCCCTGGAGTCTAAAGTAAAAGTCTGACGGCTTTGAAAACTATGCAGATGGAAAGAGGACGCAAATTCCTACAAAAATATGTAGTTTTGATGTGGATTGGACCAAGTTTGTGGGAGCTGTGAAGAGTTTTCAAACATTTTTGACTCTGGTGTGCTCTGCTCTGCACTCTGCCTGGACATGTGACTCACTCTAGCTGCCTCAGGAATGCGCAATACACACCCATTGTAAGAGCTCAGAGGGAGCACAAAACACTCTCAAACTACAACTGCCATAACTCCAAAACGGTAAAAGATAGCAAAATCATGTAAATGGGAGATTTATAGATCCGAGTCTTGTGACTCGTTTAAGCTTTGAATCAAGTCTGTTTCTCCATTGGATTGAATGAGGATTTCTCTGTCTGCCTGCATTTTGGTGTGATCATGCCACAGCTGCCAGTACTCAAGTCAGTCACACACTAGGACATGCTAAGGGCGCCATCTGCTGGAGGGGCGCTGCTAGTGGCCAGAGGGGCACCAGCAGCGAATGTACTACCAGTGGGTTTTTGTTGGCGTCGCGTGTGTGTGTGTATGTATGTGTGTCTGTGTGTGTGTGTGTGTGTGTGTGTGTGTGTACGTGCGTGTGTGCGTGCATGTGTGTGTGTTTGTGTGAGTGAGTGAGTGAGTGAGTGAGTGTGTGTGCCTGCATTTTGGTGTGATCATGCAGCAGCTGCTAGTAGTCCTGTCGGCCACACACTAGGACTTCTGTGGCCTTTCAAAATAAAAGCCCAAAACTCTTTCACAATAAAAGCACCGAAAAATACCCTTTAAACTGGCACAAACAGACAAATTGTCTACGCTTCGACACGCGCGCCGTCCCCAACGTGCACAGGGGGGCGAGGGCCCGTCCAACGCTGCTTGCAGCTTTAATTATTATTAGGGCCCGAGCACTGGAACAGTGCGAAGCCCTATTGTTTTTGCTTCGTTTCTTTTTTCTTTTTAGGGCCCGAGCGCTGGAACAGCGCGAAGCCCTATTGTATTTGTAAGGTTTCTTTCTTCTTATTATTTATACGTCTCTTTGAGGCTTAATTTGACCCCCTAAACATGCTCAAAAACTCACCAAATTCGGCACGCAGGCCAGGTCTGGCGAAAAATTTGATAAAATGGACAAACAGACCCCCAAGGTGCAAAAATGGGCTCGGTAGCGCCACCTAGGGACACGGAGGCAGCCGCTGCGGCCCACAGGAATGTGATAGAAAGACCAAACCAATGCCGAAATGTAGAACTCATCAAGCCCGACAACTTTCGTGCTCTGGCCCCCCACCTAAAACCAACAGGAAGTCCGCAATTTGCATTGGAATGTTCACGTTCTCGCCGAAACTTCCGCCTTGAACAATATCTATCTCCTCCCAGGCCGTAAATGTCAGCGGCTTGAAAATTTCACAGATGACAGAGGACACAGTGCTGAACAAAAGTTGCTAAAAACTCTGTCATTCCTCGATTAGTTTGGATTTTATAAGCCCTCAAAGTCAGAGTGGCCAGAGCCAAAACCTCATTTTTTCCCATGGAGTTTGGTGTGCAGAGGCTGACACTTGGCACTAATTAAGCCCCTGGAGTCTAAAGTAAAAGTCTGACAGCTTTGAAAACTATGCAGATGGAAAGAGGACAAAAATTCCTACAAAAATATGTAGTTTTGATGTGGATTGGACCAAGTTTGTGGGAGCTGTGAAGAGTTTTCAAACGTTTTTGACTCTGGTGTGCTCTGCTCTGCACTCTGCCTGGACATGTGACTCACTCTAGCTGCCTCAGGAATGCGCAATACACACCCATTGTAAGAGCTCAGAGGGAGCAGAAAACACTCTCAAACTAAAACTGCCATAACTCAAAAACGGTAAAAGATAGCAAAATCATGTAAATGGGAGATTTATAGATCCGAGTCTCGTGACTCGTTTAAGCTTTGAATCAAGTCTGTCACTCAAACGGTGACCGAGATGTGACACCTCAAACAGGGGTGGGTTTTATGGATTTCTCCACTGGATTGAATGAGGATTTCTCTGTCTGCCTGCATTTTGGTGTGATCATGCCACAGCTGCCAGTACTCAAGTCAGTCACACACTAGGACATGCTAAGGGCGCCATCTGCTGGAGGGGCGCTGCTAGTGGCCAGAGGGGCACCAGCAGCGAATGTACTACCAGTGGGTTTTTGTTGGCGTCGTGTGTGTGTGTGTGTGTGTGTGTGTGTGTGTGTGTGTGTGTGTGTGTGTGTGTGTGTGTGTGTGTGTGTGTGTGTGTGCGCGTGTGTGTGCGCACGTGCGTATGTGTGTGTGTGTGTGTTTGTGTGAGTGAGTGAGTGAGTGAGTGTGTGTGCCTGCTTTTTGGTGTGATCAAGCCACAGCTACTAGTACTCAAGTCAAGCAAACACTAGAACATCCGCGGCCTTTCAAAATAAAAGCCCAAAACTCTTTCAAAATAAAAGCACCGAAAAATACCCTTAAAACTGGCACAAAAGGACGAATTGTCTACACTTCGACACGTGCGCCGTCCCCGGCGTGCACGGGGGGGCGAGGGCCCGTCCAACGCTGCTTGCAGCTTTAATTCTTCGTTTTTAGGGCCCGAGCACTGGAACAGTGCGAAGCCCTATTGTTTTTGCTTCGTTTTTTCTTCTTCTTCTTTTTATTATTATTACGTCTAAATAACCCTTAATTTGACCCCCTAAACATGCTCCAAAACTCACCAAATTCGGCACACAGGCCAGGTCTGGCGAAAAATTTGATAAAATGGTCAAACAGACCCCCAAGGTGCAAAAATGGGCTCGGTAGCGCCACCTAGGCACACAAAGGCAGCCCCTGCAGCCCACAGGAATGTGCTAGAAAGACCAAACCAACGCCGAAATGTAGGTCTCATCAAGCCCTACAATTCACGCGCTGACACCCCCGACCTAAAACCAACAGGAAGTCTGCAATTTGCGTTGCAAAGTCACGTTCTCGCCCAAAATTCCACCTTTGAACAAAATCTATCTCCTCCCAGGGCGTAAATGCCAGCGGCTTCAAAATTGCACAGATGACTGAGGACACAGTGCTGAACAAAAGTTCTGAAGGATTTCGTCATTACTCGATTACTTTGGATTTTATAAGACCTCCAAGTCAGAGTGACCAGAGCCAAAACCTCATTTTTTCCCATGGAGTTTGGTGTGAAGAGGCTGACTTTTGGCACTAATTAAGCCCCTGGAGTCTAAAGTAAAAGTCTGACAGCTTTGAAAACTATGCAGATGGAAAGAGGACAAAAATTCCTACAAAAATATGTAGTTTTGATGTGGATTGGACCAAGTTTGTGGGAGCTGTGAAGAGTTTTCAAACATTTTTGACTCTGGTGTGCTCTGCTCTGCACTCTGCCTGGACATGTGACTCACTCTAGCTGCCTCAGGAATGCGCAATACACACCCATTGTAAGAGCTCAGAGGGAGCAGAAAACACTCTCAAACTAAAACTGCCATAACTCCAAAACGGTAAAAGATAGCAAAATCATGTAAATGGGAGATTTATAGATCCGAGTCTCGTGACTCTTTTAAGCTTTGAATCAAGTCTGTAACTCAAACGGTGACCGAGCTGTGACACCTCAAAAAGGGGTGGGTTTTCTGGATTTCTCCACTGGATTGAATGAGGATTTCTCTGTCTGCCTGCATTTTGGTGTGATCATGCCACAGCTGCCAGTACTCAAGTCAGTCACACACTAGGACATGCTAAGGGCGCCATCTGCTGGAGGGGCGCTGCTAGTGGCCAGAGGGGCACCAGCAGCGAATGTACTACCAGTGGGTTTTTGTTGGCGTCGTGTGTGTGTGTGTGTGTGTGTGTGTGTGTGTGTGTGTGTGTGTGTGTGCGCACGTGTGTGTGTGTGTGCACGTGCGTATGTGTGTGTGTGTGTGTGTTTGTGTGAGTGAGTGAGTGAGTGAGTGTGTGTGCCTGCATTTTGGTGTGATCATGCAGCAGCTGCCATTAGTCCTGTCGGTCACACACCAGGACTTCCGCGGCCTTTCAAAGTAAAAGCCCAAAACTTTTTCACAATAAAAGCACCGAAAAATACCCTTAAAACTGGCACAAACGGACACATTGTCTGCGCTTCGACACGCGTGCCGTCCCCGACGTGCGCGGGGGGGCGAGGGCCCGTCCAACGCTGCTTGCAGCTTTAATTATTATTATTACGTCTAAATAACCCTTAATTTGACCCCCTAAACATGCTCCAAAACTCACCAAATTCGGCACGCAGGCCAGGTCTGGCGAAAAATTTGATAAAATGGACAAACGGACCCCCTAAGTTCAAAAATGGGCTCGGTAGCGCCACCTAGGCACACAAAGGCAGCCGCTGCGGCCCACAGGAATGTGATAGAAACACCAAACCAACGCCGAAATGTAGCTCTCATCAAGCCCTACAAATCACACGCTGACACCCCCCCTCTAAAACTAACAGGAAGTCCGCAATTTGCGTTGGAATGTTCACGTTCTCGCCCAAAATTCCGCTTTGAACAAAATCTAACTCCTCCCAGGGCGTAAATGTCAGCGGCTTGAAAATGTAACAGATGACAGAGGACACAGTGCTGAACAAAAGTTGCTAAAGACTCCGTCATTACTCGATTCGTTTGGATTTTATAAGCCCTCAAAGTCGGAGTGGCCAAAACCAAAACCTCATTTTTTCCCATGGACTCTGGTGTGACGAGGCTGACATTGGGCACTAATTAGGCCTCTGGAGTCTAAAGTAAAACTTTGACAGCTTTGAAAACTATGCAGATGGAAAGAGGACAAAAAATCCTACAAAAATATGTAGTTTTGATGTGGATTGGACCAAGTTTGTGGGAGTTGTGAAGAGTTTTCAAACATTTTTGACTCTGGTGTGCTCTGCTCTGCACTCTGCCTGGACATGTGACTCACTCTAGCTGCCTCAGGAATGCGCAATACACACCCATTGTAAGAGCTCAGAGGGAGCAGAAAACACTCTCAAACTAAAACTGCCATAAATCAAAAACAGTAAAAGATAGCAAAATCATGTAAATGGGAGATTTATAGATCCGAGTCTCGTGACTCGTTTAAGCTTTGAATCAAGTCTGTAACTCAAACGGTGACCGAGCTGTGACACCTCAAACAGGGGTGGGTTTTCTGGATTTCTCCATTGGATTGAATGAGGATTTCTCTGTCTGTATTTTGGTCAGACGGGCACACACGCACGCACGCACGCACGCACGCACGCACACATACGCATATGCACAGACGCGCGCGCGCGCACACACACACACACACACACACACACACACACACACACACACACACATTATCCATTGTCCATCTGGCTTTGGAACGAGTTTGGGGTTTGTTTTTTTTAACAGCGTTTAAAAGGCTCCTGCGTCTGTGTCCGCCCCACCCACTTCTTCTCACAGACTCTCGAGGTAAGACGTGTTTTCATCTCTGTTAGCTTAACGTTAGCCTATTGTGTTTACTCTGTGCTAATATGAGGATGTGGTTGATGATAACACAGGTGAAACACGAAATTAAAATGTTATATTTCAGAGAGTGATTATGTACTTTGCATTGTGCTGTTTGCTTGTGCTTTTGGTGAGTTTTGATGGAGGGGCAGCCTTGCTTCACAAGTAAAGCTAACTTGTGTTTGATAATCTCAACTCCTAAGATACAAGTGGTTGACTTTAAACGTTTATTATGAAGCGTTACCGTCGGCGTGAGATGAATTTTAAAGTTTATTTATGGCATTTGATCGATTAGATTAGCGCGCTAAGCTAGCGCTAGCTAGCCGTTCGGTAGGCCCGAGGCCTGTTGTATCGTCTTTATGCTGTTTGCTGGTTTTTGATGGAGGAGCAGCCTAGCTTTACATGCAAAGCTAACCTGTATTTTATAATCTCAACGCTTAAGATACAAGTGCTTGACTTGAAACATTTATTATGAAGCGTTACCGTCGACATGAGATGAATTTTGAAGTTTATTGATGGCATTTGGTTAATTAGATTAGCGCGCTAAGCTAGCGCTAGCTAGCGGGCTAACTAGACATAGTCATAGCATTGCTAGTGTGTGGTTCAACCAGATTTTCAGATGAAAACTTTCTCTTGCTGTGTGAAAAAGTAAAATTATTGGACTTGGTGATGAAAACTGGCATTTGTGTTTTTTTGTTGTTTGATATCAGGTTTTATTTGCACGGAACTAAGCTCATGATGTATGTATTTGAGTGTGTGTGGCTTCTGTGTGTATTCAAAGAGCAGGTGTTGTGTCACAGGCAAAGCTGAGCTAGTGTTTGGTTTGAGAGGAAAACTTATTCTTGGTGTGTGAAAAAGGAAAATTATTGGACTTGATGACAAGTAGTTGCAGGTGTGTGTGTGCTTTTTTTCATAGTTTGATATCAGGTTTTATTTGCATGGAACTAAGCTTATGATGTATGTAGTTTGAGTGTGTGTGGCTTCTGTATGTATTCAAAGAGCAGGTGTTGCTGTGTCGTATGCAAATGCTGTACTAGTGGTTGGTTTTATGATTGTAACAGAAGATTTTCCGTGTGTGAAAAGGGAAATTAATTGTAATAATTTTTTTCCCCGTGTGTGTCATTTGCTGTGTGCAGGAACCTTAGTTTGTGATGTATTTAGTTGGGTGTCTCTGTGTCCACTGGTATGGCTAAGCTGTGAGATGTTGTGTTAGCCATTTTCTGTTTAATGAAGAGGCAAATAATGTAATAAGGATGTCAGTTTGCTGGTTAACCATGATTTTGAGAGAAAAAGGTGTTCTTTGTTAAGATGTGTCTCTGTTTTGAGCAGCACAGTTGAGCTGAAAGAAGTGCTGTTGGGCATATTCTTTCTATTACTTGAACACAATAATATGGATGCTAGTTTGTGTCTTAACCATGTTGTAGAGAAAAAGACCTTATTTAAAATTAAAACCTATAAAGTAGCTAGAGCTATGTGTATTCATGATGTTTGGAGTAAAGTTCTGTTCACTTAAATAGGTTTTTTTCCTATTAGGCAAGTAATGTTTACATCAAACAATATGTATCATTTAATTTACAGATTCATCTCTGTTGGCTGTGAGATCTGGTGTTTTTCTACCTGCGAGCCACCTGCCTTGGACCTGCTACGTACCTGCACTACATCTGTGATCCTCTGATCCAGAACAAGTTTACACACACATTGATTCCATTTAAAAAACACACTTAACTAATTGTTAATCCACACACATACTCCTTCTCCACACAAGCACACAGACACACACACACACACACACACACACACACACACACATACACAATTTGTTGATTTCCCACTGCCAAGGTAAGTTGAAACATTTGTGTAGTTGAAGGCTGACGTTGTCTGGTAAAGCATTGTTTGTGAGTATGATTGGTACAGATTCACTTTGATTTTTAAAGTTTCTTTGTGAACTTTGAAAAAATATTAATTTTTTTTGTTTTTCATTCTTAGATGCCCCGTGCCAAGTCCCACCGTCGTGCCCAGGCCCAGAAGCGGAGGATGGCGCAGCCGCAGCCATGGACCCCCCAGCCGCTTGTCCCCGACTTCGTTGCTCGTAAGTATCAAACAGTTTGTTTATTTTATATTTTTTTTTTTATGTTTAACTGATGCAGTTTGAATGTAATGTAAAGATGTATGAATTTTGTGTCATCATCCTTAACTTTGTTGTCAACCACACAGGGCGCGGTACCGGTTACCGCCATCGCGTGCGGAGATGGCCAACTTCGGAGCTGACCCAGCGGAGCTTCAAGTTGGTCACTCCAGCTCAGCAGCCAGACCAGAAGGTATTAGTCTTCCCTTTTCAGAAACACAGTGCTGGTTGTAAGACGTCACGGTTCGTGTCTGTGTTCTAAAGCCGTGTCTCTGTCGTTGCAGATGGTGTTCGTCGTGGGAGCCTCCCACCTGCGGCCCATGGTGGATGGGATCGTCGCCATGCCAGAGGGACCTGTCTCCTTTGCTTTTCTGTCTGTTCCAGGTGCGCATGCAGCAGAGCTGAGGAAGGAGGTGTCCCACGCCGCTCTCCCCTGGACCCCGGACGTGGTCTGCGTGATGGCCCCCAGCAACAACCTCACGGCCAGCAGGAACATCGGAGAGGCGTCGCTGGACTTCGGTGCTCTCCTGGCTACAGTCTGCAGCCGCTGGGCGAAGGTGTGTTTAATTTGCAGTTGCTGCTGGCAGTATTTGTTTTGTCCTGTGCTGTCACAGCTAGAGGCTGTGTAAGCTTGTGTTTTCTCATGTGCTTTTTTTAGAAACATAAATGTGATTGTAAATGTTTTTTGTGTGTGTAGGTGTTTGTGCTGGATTTCCCTCCACGCCTGAACATCGAGCCTGGCCTGCAGGAGCTGTTTCGCCAGGAGTTCCGCCGTGTCGCAGCACGCATGGGTACGTCTTAGTTTTGGTCATCTGCACGATTATAACCAATGTATCGTGAGATTAACCTCATATGTTTTACATGAGTTTAATTATTACAGGAATGTATGATGTTTCTCACTTTTGTGGCAGGTCTCCCGTACGTGTCTTTGGCAGAGCACCTCCCTCTGGATCGTTTGGAGCTGTGGAGCCGTGACAGTGTAAGTACAGCATACTTTGTTGTTGTGACATCACACATGGAGGACTTGAAGGTTGCCATTTTCGATACACAAGTTGACTGCAATGTGTTCTGCGTTTGACTGTTTTCCAGGTGCACCTCAGCGACAGCGATGGAACGCCGATCCTCGTCCAGGCCCTGTGGGACGCCGCGGTCCGCCAGCTGGCTCCTCCTCCTCCTCCTCCTCCGCCTTCGGTGCCCCCCCGGACTTCGCCTCGTGCCAGGGTCTCCCCCGTGCTGGTCGTGACGGGACACAGGCCCGCACCCCGTCGCCGCAACCCACTGGAGTGGACCGTAGTCGGACAGGAGGGCAAGGTAATGTGTTTGAGTCATTTTCTGGCTGTACATTTGTGCATCTTTTCTGGTTTTATGTATTACTTTTGTTTATTTAAGAAAAAAAAAAGTGACTAATTTTTTTTTTTTGTGTGTTTTTTTTAAGGCTCGAGCATCTCCGGTGCAAGAGTCTGTCATCCCGTCCAACCCCGTTTGGTTCAGCGGCGACATGTTGGAGGCCATGGAGACGGTTTCTCCTTCTTCAGACGACGACGACACTGCCATTCCACCAGCTGGCCAGGTAAACTGCCTGAAAATTATATCAATGAAGCAACCCTCACCTGCCGATGAGATTATTGCTTTCTCTGAGCTAATTAATGATCAGTCTTGTTCTTCAGATAACTAATGGTTCCCTGTGTGAGTGTGTGTGAATTGTTGATCTGAGTTTTTCCGAGTGCATGCTCTGTCTTATATTGAGCCAGGTCATCCTGGTGCTGGTGGTTGTGTGGCTCAGGTCCCAAGCTGCTCCACTACATCTGGCTCCCCTCGGCATCCTGATTCTTCATCTGCCAACTGTTTTTACATTTTTTTTCTTTCATGTTATACATATAGATCTTTTGTTGTTTTTGTTTTCTGTGCTTACAACATACATTGCATGTCTGGCCGTCCTGGATAAAATTGAATTGAAGACGGCATTTAACAAGGTTTACTTTTCTTCTTTTAGACCTCCCGTGTGAGGCGCTCGCCAAGAGGTGTTGCCACAAGGCGCAGAGGAGGAAAGCGGCAGGTTGGTATATGTTTAGTATGTGAACTATGTGGATTTTTTTCATATATTTTGATACCACGTGCAGAAACCAAATGAATGATTGCATTATTGAAATGAGTCTTGTCACCCCCTTCCAATTTTAGGTGCTGGCAACACCTTCACCTGCCCGTGTGACCGTGTCCGCCTCCGGGCCCAGACCAGCGGTGCAGCAGGTTTGTCTTTGTTTATATGTGAGTTATCATTATGACAGGTAGCAGGGAAATGGTTCTCCTGTATTCTTTAGTAAAACCATGGTTTTGATTGTGTGTGTGTGTGTGTGTGTGTGTGTGTGTGTGTGTATGTGTGTGTTAGGTGGAGGCGACAGTCCAGGAGTCGGCCAGCGTGGTGCCAGGGGTGGTCGTCGGTCGGGAGGAGGTCGCTGCAGCGTTCCCCGCCATCCCGGAGGTGCCGCAGAAGAATTTTGATAACACATGCAGGACCCGAATGAATGAGTGCATTATTTAAATGAAGCTTTTGTCATCCCCCTTTTTTAGGTGCTGGCAAGACCTTCACCTGCCCGTGTGTCCGTGTCCGCCTCCAGGCCCAGACCAGCGGTGCAGCAGGTTTGTCTTTGTTTAAATATAATATGTGAGTTATCATTATGTGAGGTAGCAGGGAAATGGTTCTCTGGTTTTCATATTTAATAAAACCTTGTTATTGATTTTTGTGTCAGGTGGAGGCGACAGCCCAGGAGTCTGCCAGCGCGGTGCCAGGAGTGGTCGTCGATCAGGAGGAGGTCACCGCAGCGTGCCCTGCTGTCCTAGAGGAGCAACAGAAGATCAGCAAAGCTAAGGCTGTTTTTGTTCCTTCTGTTTGTGTTCGTGATGTTCAGTTAGAGTCTAACGCTAATGCTGTGGCAACAGGGTCTAACATAGATAGCAGCAGGATTAGGCTAGCAAAAGTTGTGCGTGGATCATTTCATCAGGGCGATGCGCGATTTGTGTATGGTGGAGTGCAGTGTATGGCTATAGCTTTGGTCAGCTTAGCTAAACACACGGTGAGCAGCGCATTCTCGTGGGACAGGCTGGATCTGGATCGCGCGTTGGTTGAAGGTGATGAGTTGTACACCAGTTTGCGTGACCTCAACATCTTCAGCCATGTGTCTAATCTGCTGTCTGTGCCAGATTTGCCACAGCAGTTGGAATTAGACGGACGGTTGTTTAGGTTCAGTTTTGGTGACACGGTGTTAGGCGAAGTAGGCGTGACCGAAGGTGAATACATCGATTTCGGTGTGTTCATCAGCTTGCGTAATGGACTGGAGAGAATCTTCAGTCAGTACAGCACATGTCTTTTGACACTGTGTGGAAACACCACTGCCATCGTGCGTGAGGGTGGACGGTTCGCTGTGGTCGACAGTCACTCACGCAGTAACACTGGCTTGTTACAGTCCGACGGTACAAGCGTGGTTCTGCATTTCGCCTGTCTTGACGACCTGCACCACTACATCTGTCGTTTGGCTGACAGTCTCCGTTCAAGGGAGAAGCTCTTTGAGCTGTGTGGTGTTACGGTCAGCGGGGGTGCAAGTCCAGCGCGGTCTGGTGTGTCTGTGGAGAGTCTCATCACTGGGATGAGTGCTGCTCCAGCACCAGAGTCTAGTGTGGTTACTGAGGCTGGGAGAAAAAGTGAGGTGTCTGCAGGCGTTTGTGTGCCTGAGTGTGGTGTCAGCATTGCCGCAACTCCGGCACTGTCTGGCATTTCTGTGTTGACTTTCTCCAGCGAGGTGAGCAGCGTTTCAGCGGCAGAACCAACAGTGAGTGATGGCAGAAAGCGTATCATTTCTTCCGACACTTGCATGTCTAAGAAATTCAAGAGCTTCGATGTTAGCGAGGTCAATTTGGATGTGGAGTTTGTTAGCACGGTGAGAAAGGAGGAGCTGGTTTTCCGTCCCCTTAGCATAAATGTCTGTCGAGTGTTGTGTACTAAGTTAAATGTTGACTGCGTGAAGGTTATTAGTCCGGTATCCACACAGGTTGGGTTGTTAGGTGTACCTTGTAGCAAAGAGAGGATAGTGGCTGATGGTAACTGCTTCTTCAGAGCCATCTCTCAGGCTGTGAGTGGTTCTCAGAAGCACCATCGTAGGATTAGGTTAGCTGTGTGTAAAGAATTGGAGAGGAATGCAGAGAGATATCAGAGTATTTTGAGGAGTGAGTACTCCTCTGTGTTAGAGTACATTCAGCAGTCCAGGATGAGACGTGTCGGCAGTTGGGCCACAGAGGTGGAAATCCAGGCGACAGCCGATTGGTTAGGCGTTAGTGTGTTTACGTTCCATGATGGACGTTGGTTGAGGTATAGCTGTAGTAGTCAGCCTTTGTCGGTAGAGTGTCTATACTTAGAGAATGTCAGGGGACAGCATTTTGAGAATGTGGTTTGTGTGTGTGAGCCTGGACTGCAAAGTTGCTACGGGTACTGTAAGGTTAGGGAAGTGACAGGTTACAGCATTAGGTCTAGAATGATGGATGTTGTCAATAATGACAACACAGCGGTTGGGTGTAGTAGTGTAGTAGGTTGTCTTGTAGGTGTAGAGGATTGTGCCGAGGTACTGTCAGGTAGAATGTCAGTGAAGTCTAAGTACTTAAGGCGGAAGCAGAGGATGCAGGAAAAGTTGAATTTGTCACTTAGGGAGAAACGTCAGTTAAGGATTAGGAAGACATATCAAGAAAATGTGGTGTTTAGGGAAAAGGCAAAGTTGTGGAGTGTAGGGAATTATAGTAAGAATTTACCCCACAGAGAGAGGGTTAAAAAGCTGAGTGTTACTAAATACAGAGAAAGCATTGAACACAGGGAGACAGTTAAAGCTAAGATTTTGGACAAATATAGGGGCAGTGTCGAGTATAGGGAGAGAGTAAAGGCCAAGAGTTTGGGTAACTATAGGGACAGCATTGAGCACAGGGAGAGAGTAAAGGCCAGGAGATTGGGCAAATATAGGGACAGCATTGAGCACAGGGAGAGAATAAAGGCTAAGAGTTTGGGCAAATATAGGGACAGCGTTGAGCACAGGGGGAGAGTAAAGGCTAAGAGTTTGGGCAAATATAGGGACAGTGTTGAGCACAGGGAGAGAGTAAAGACTAAGAGTTTGGGCAAATATAGGGACAGCGTTGAGCACAGGGAGAAAGTTATAGAAAGAAGTAAGAGTAGGAGTAAGAGTAAGTATCATGGTAGTGTAGAGCATAAGCAGAAAGTTATTTCTGGTGTGAGGTTGAGCAGGAAGCAGAAGGTGGAGAAGGCAGCAAATTTTGCTTTTGTTATGGATCGGTTTTTGGCAAAGGTCAGAGATGGACCAGATTTTGTGTGCTGTGTTTGTCATAGGTTGTTGTTTAGATTTCAGGTGGTGAGTTGTGCAAGGGAAGTTTATAGGCGAAGTTCAGTTACAGCTGCTATTGCAGATAAGTGTATAGGCGAGCATTATTTGCATAGATGTAATGAGGAGTGTGTTGTGCCGTGTTCTTTGGTTTCATCGCGAGGGGAGCTGTGGATTTGTTTCACGTGTCATGGTAAGCTTAGTGCAGGTGAGATGCCAGCTGAATGCTGGGTTAACAACTTGGAGCTTGATCCCATTCCGTCTGAACTGGGATGTCTGAATAGTTTAGAGCAGCATTTGATAGCGTTGCATATTCCTTTTATGAAAATGTTGGCACTGCCTAAAGGCGGGCAGAATGGAGTACATGGACCAGTGACATGTGTTCCAGCCAACATTGTTCAGACGACGAATGTGTTGCCGCGTTCGAATATGGAAGGGTCTCTGCTTCAGGTTAAGCTGAAGCGGAAACTCACCTATAAAGGATATTACGAGTACCAGTTTGTAGATACGATGCGTGTAAGACAGGCACTAGAGTACTTAAAGAGGACTAATTTTCATTATAGGGATATAGAGTTTAATGAGGAGTGGGTTAATGAGTTTGTTAGGCAGGAAGATAGGGAGAAGGAAGAGGCCGAGTCAGGCAGTGAGGATGAGGCTGAGGTTAGGTCACATCAGGACAGAGGTCAGGTAGCGGAGCAGTGCAAAGTTGTTGATGTTGTAGAGGAATCATCAGACATAACACAGGATGAACTGTTACATGACAGACAACAGCACTGCATGTTTCAGGACACTTGTCTTATGCCTGTTGATATTGGTCAGGAAGCTTTAGATCAGTATTTTAAGGATATTTTGAACATTGCGCCTGCAGAAGGGAATAGTCCGGTAAGAATGCTTTCTGACCACACAAATGAGGCAAAGTGTTTCCCTGTGTTGTTCCCTGCGGGTGATAAGACCTTCCATGACGGTCGGTCTCATCACTTGACGTTGTCGCGTTATCTCAATAACCGGATTATGCATGCCGACGGTCGTTTTGCGCGGAACGTTGAGTACATATTTTTTGCACAGTACATGTCGGAGTTGGACAAGGTTGTGTCCAGTGTTTCTGTGGCATTGCGTAAGGGTAAAGGAGGTCAGAGGCCTCAACGCATTACTGAGGACATGTTAACTGATGCGGACGCCTTGAAGCAGTTGTTGGCGTGTGATGATGGGTTTAGGTTTCTTAAACCCATTAGAGGAACTCCGGCCTTTTGGCAGTCTGTTCAGAAGGACGTGATGGCTTGCGTGCGTCAATTGGGTATTCCGACGTGGTTTTGTTCGTTTTCGTCTGCGGATATGCGCTGGCAGAATCTTCTGACCAGCATCCTGAAACAGGAAGGCAGATCGCAGACGGTAGAGGATTTGGAGTGGGCTGACAGGTGCGAGTTGCTGCGTCGTAATCCGGTCACCGCGGCGAGGATGTTTGACTACAGGTGGCATTGTTTTCTGAAAGAGGTTCTCATGTCTCCCTGTCAACCAATCGGCAAAATTGTCGATTACTTTTATAGGGTAGAATATCAACAAAGAGGCTCACCACATGTACACTGTTTGTTTTGGATCGAGGGTGCTCCCCAAATTGATAGAAACACAGATGAGGAAGTGATAGAATTTATTGACCGGTACGTTACATGTGAGCTACCCTCAGATGATGACACACTATTGGACACAGTGTCATCTGTTCAAACGCATTCCAAACGACATTCAAAGTCGTGTAGAAAACACAAAACGACATGTCGTTTCAATTTCCCAAAACCTGTTTCTGCGCGTACATTCATTTGTAGAATGTTAGAATGCAAGTGCGATAGGAAGAAGACAGCGGAGACCGAACCTGGTTCAGAAAACAGGCCAGTCTGTAAGTGTTTTGAAGATAGAGATAAGATGCCAGAAAACGTTGCGCAGGCTATTCTAACAGCTGTTAAGCTGGCTGTGGACAGTGATGTGCCTCCTGCTAGTGTAGAGGACTTGTTTTGTGCTTTAGGAATAAATCAGGAGATCTTTGAGTTGGCTTATAGGCGTTTAGAGAAGAGGCATAAGGTTGTGTATAGGAGAGGGGTGAACGAGGTTTGGGTTAATCAGTATAGTAAGCAGTTGTTGAAGTGCTGGAACGCTAACATGGACATTAGCTTTGTCACCGACGCCTACGCAGTAGTAATATACATACTATCGTATATTACGAAAGCAGAGAGAGAAATTGGCCTATTATTGACTAATGCCCAAAAAGAAGCCAAAACACAAGGGAATCTCTCTGCTAAAGAAGCCCTGCGGAAGCTGGGCAGTGTATATTTACACAACAGAGATGTTTGTGCGCAGGAGGCGGTGTATAGGCTAACGAACATGCACCTGAAGGAATGTTCCAGGAAGGTTGTGTTTGTGCCGACAGGGAGCAGCATAGTTAGGATGAGTTTGCCCCTTAGTGTTTTGAGGCAGAAGGCGGCCTCCCGTGATCTTGGGGAGGATGAGATGTGGATGACAGGCATAGTGGATAGGTATAAGAATAGGCCTAACAGCGATGTGTTTGCAAACATGTGTATGGCCACCTTTGCATCTGAGTATCGTGTTCTCAGCAAAAATGAAAAGTCTAAGGACAGAATTCAATTGAACAATGATTTGGGATTCATTCTGAGGAGAACACGCACTCAGTTTGCAGTGGTGCGGTACATGCGTTTCAGTTTGGATAGACAGGAAGAGGCACATTTTCAGAGCCTGCTGCAGTTGTTTCTTCCTTATAGAACTGACTCAGACCTCAAACCTGATGGCTTTGAGCTGTTTGAGCAGTTCTATAACGATGGCCAGGTGACGTTTAGCGACGGGTCTGTGCATTCGGTTCGCGATGTCGTCGGCGAGAATAGGGCCAGGTTTGAGGTCAATTGTCCTCACCTTGAGTTAGCTCAGGAGATAGCTGCGCAGAACAACGGGGTAGATGAAGATGTTTGGGGTGAGCTGTGTCCTGAACAGGAAGCGGAACGCCTAGAAGGTTTAGAGGAGCAGAGGCAGCAGCGGGAAGCTGAGATAGCTGAGGAACAGTTAGTTGAAGCGATGGAGAATGTTCCAGATTTGATTGTTGGTGGCAGACAGGTAGCGCAGGTAGAGAGAAACAGGTCCACGTTGTCTAGAAGTGACGGTTTGGCGCTTATTAGGTCTCTGAATGAGACACAGCTTGCTGTTTTTTATAAGGTGAGACAGTGGTGTTTGCAGAAGGTGATGGGTAAAAACCCAGAGCCTCTGCGTGTATTTGTCACAGGTGGCGCAGGAACGGGGAAAAGTCATTTGATTAGGGCTATTGAGTATGAGGCAGGGAGGCTGCTGTCAACACTTTGTGATCAACCAGATGATATCTGTGTTTTGTTAACTGCTCCTACTGGCATAGCTGCATACAATTTGAATGCAGCAACAATTCATCACACATTGAGTATTGGCAAACAGGCTAGTTTACCTTACACCCCTCTGGGTGAAGATAAACTAAACTCTTTGCGAGCTAAATTGAGTCAGGTCCAAATTTTAATCATAGATGAAATCAGTATGGTTGATCACAACGTGTTGGCTTATGTGCATGGTAGGTTGAGGCAGGTGAAGCAGACAGGCGACTTTTCCCCGTTCGGTAATGTTAGTGTGATAGCTGTCGGGGACTTCTATCAGTTGCCTCCTGTTAAAGGGAAGCCTCTGTATAGTAGTCCTGTTGGTGTGGACCTGTGGTGCAATTTCAGCATCGTGGAGCTGAAAAAGATAGTTAGGCAGAAGGATAGTGTTTTTGCTGAGTTGCTTAATAGGTTAAGAGTGCGTTCCAGGGCCACCCCAATGTTAGATAGCGATGTTGAAATGCTGAAGATGCGCGAGACCGGCGAGGTGAGCTCAGCCTTGCATATCTTTGCGACGAATAGGCAAGTAAGTGAGCACAACCTAAATTATCTGTTTGACTGTTGTCCTGATTATGTCACCGTTGAAGCGCAAGACTTCGTGAATAACAGGACAACAGGGAATTTGGAACGGATGCCCGGGCATCACGGCGTTGCGGCGGACACGTCTTTACCGGAGACTCTGTGTTTAGCGAGGAATGCGCGAGTGATGTTGTGTAAGAACGTGGATGTTGCGGACGGCCTGGTCAATGGAGCATGTGGCACAGTTACTCAGTTAGTTTTTGGAGAGGATTCCACGTTTCCTCTCACCGTGTATGTTAGATTTGATGATAAGAATATTGGTTCAGATAGGAGAAAAAAACGTGCACATGCAGCAGTAGAATGCCTGCAGTCTACTGCCATTGATCCAGAGACGGAAAGAGCCACTAAACGCGGCGGTGTGCGTCGTCAGTTTCCTCTGAGGTTAGCGTGGGCTTGCACTGTTCACAAAGTGCAAGGACTCACTGTGGACGAGGCGGTAGTGTCCTTGAAGAGGGTGTTTGCACCGGGGCAGGCATATGTAGCGCTTAGTCGTGTTAGGGCCTTGTCTGGACTGATCATCAGGGATTTTACAGAGAAGGTAATTTACTGCAAGGATGCCATAAAGGAGGCCTTGGATAGCATGCCTCCATTTTTGATTGAACAGCCAAAGCCTTCATTAAATACACACAGTTTCTCTGTGTATTTAATGAACGTTCAAAATTTAAGTCGCCACTTGGTAGATTTGGTGTCTTGCACGCAGCATTTGCAGCTTACCTGTATTGCTGTGACAGAAACGTGGCTCACTGCACAGTCTTCATTAGACGGTGTCCAAATTGAAGGTTACACTTTCAACAACCGTCCTCGAGGCTTGTGTTACAGTAGCAGTAACCCCAAATTGTTAGAGCTAAAGAACCTAGAACATGGTGGAGTTGGTTTGTATAGTGTAGGCAATTTGGACTGTAACATTCTGCAGGTGCCCGATTTGAATCTGGAGTGTTTGGTGTGCCTGTGTAACAAATTCAACATACTGTTGGCAGTAATATATCGTCCACCATGTTATCCAAATTCTTTATTCAAACAAAATCTGGGGAGGTTACTTGATTGGTTACATCCAATCAGTAACACAATTGTAATAATGGGGGATTTCAATGAGAACATTTTAAAAACATCATCAATTTCCAAATTTATGGGTGAAAAAGGTTTTAGTCAGCATGTGACACAAGAGACTACAGAGAAGGGGACACTAATTGATCATGTTTATGTTAAAACAACACGGTATACTGTCGAATGTGCAGTCATGCCCACGTATTTTAGTGATCATGAAGGTGTTTTGTGTAGTTTTACTGTTAAAGATGATCAGAGGTGAGTTGTTGACTTGGAGGAGGTAGAGGGCCTCTTCGAGTCAGACTTGGTTTTAGATGAGGATTAGGTTGTTGTGTTTGGCAAAGGAGGCAAACAATGAATTCACACTACCGATGTAAATTCATTGTTTGATGAGTCAAACGGAGCTACATTGCAGTGTCCCGGTGCAAATGTTAGTGTTGTCGTGTTTGTGTGTTGGCATAGGTCAGGTTTATGTGTGGAAAGAGGAAACTGACTTGTAGTGTGGTGTCTTGTTCATGGTGTGTACATTGGCTACCACTTTGAATGTTGTCTTTTTATAAGTGTAGAGCCTGTCCCACTGTAATTGTATAGTTTGTTATTTATTGTACTTGTTTATAGTATTTATATTGTATTTATTATTGGGTTTTTAGATTATTTATTGTATTTATTTGTAGTATTTATATTGTATTTATTATTGCGATTTTAGATAATGTATTTATTATATGGAATTGATGATCTTGAGATTTTAGAGTAAGCAAATCGTGTGCTTCAGGTGGAATTAGAGAAGGTTTAGTTGTGGTGTGGTGTGTGTCACAGGTGTTAGGAAGTATGGACGTGTTAGTCTCTGTTTGCCACGTGTTAGCTGTTGGTCTATGTTCAAAGATTAAATGTATATCTATCCAATGATTAAATGTGTATCTGTTTAAAGTTTAAATGTATATAGTTCTGCATGTTTGAGTTCATGTCACCTTCATGTGTACTGTCTGTATGCAAGACATTCACTTCCAATACTGAAGTGTTCTGTCTGGCGTGCATGAACTCAGAGCAAATCTGTTGTGGCACAACAAGGCACAGGCTCCCCATTCTGTACGCCTTAGCTGCCAAAACAGGACAGTTAATTTAAAAAAAAAAAAAAAAAATGTTTGCCTCAAAATGTTGTCTTTGTTTCCTCTGAGGGGAGCTTCCTGATTGAAGATGCTACTGTGGTGCAGCGTCCCCAACCTCCCTACCCCCAAGTGATGGTGATGTGGCCTTGTACCAAGTGGGATCGTGGGACAGAGACATTACATGTGGTGTTTTGATGATTACATTCATTTTCAGTAACTGACAAATTTTCAACGAAATTGGATTGAAAAATAAATTATATATTGTTAAGTACAAAATGTCTGTGATATTTTATAAATGAAGGTGGTTTCTATATGGTGTGGAAAAACAACCGTTGGTAGTAATTCGGTAGTAAGTAGTAATAGTAGTCCTGCTTTACTGGTACACAGTATTTTATAACTACGTGAAGGGCTGTATGTATAAATTTTAATTGATAAATACAGTATATTAATGACATGGATGAAGACATAATTTGTAAACATGAGGAAATTATACAACATTGACTTTATTAAGAAGTAAGAGGTGACAAACAGAAACTTCTAATCTATAACTAGTATTCCCTCAGTAACATGTTACCCTTCCTGATGTTGATAGCTTTCTGTAATTTCCTTCTGAATCTTTCAAAGGGACATCTGATTTATTCTTAAGGACTTGTACTGGAAATGTGTAAATGTGATCTAACCCTGCAGCTCACTCAGTTGGGTTTGAAGAAATGATAATGAAAATAACTTAAAGCTTTTAAGATAGATAGATAGATACTTTATTCATCCTGAAGGAAATTCACAGTTTTCAGAAGTATCCACAGTCGAGTACAAGATTAAGTAAATCAAAAATAAAGAATAAGTAAATCAAAAATAAAGAATAAAAGATGACCCTCGAGATCTAAAGATCACCTTTGAAGTGTTTTCATTTTGAAAATGTTGTACTTGACATTTGAGAGTCTGTAGCAGGGGTCACCAACCCAGTCCTCAAGGGCCCCCTGTCCTGCAGGTTTTGGTTTCAGCTCTGCTCTTTCACACCTGATCCATTTAAAGGCTTCATGCTGATTGGTTGAGGCAGATCTACCTGAACAGGGCATGAAGGAAGATGCATGGGCCTTAATTGAGTCAGGTGTGCAAGAGCAGAGGTGAAACCAAAACCTGCGGGACAGGGTGCCCTTGAGGACCGAGTTGGTGTCCCCTGGTCTGTAGCATGATCCATGAAGCCTGGTCAATGGTATGACATCTTCGGCCTTTCAAAAGAAAAGCCCCCAACTCTTTCACAATAAAAGCACCAAAAATACCCTTAAAACTGGCACAAACGGACAACTTGTCTGCACTTCGACAAGTGCGTCCTCCCCGACGTGCACGGGGGGGCGAGGGCCCGTCCAACGCTGCTTGCAGCTTTAATTACGTCTAAATAACCCTTAATTTGCCCCCCTAAACATGCTCCAAAACTCACCAAATTCGGCACACAGGCCAGGTCTGGCGAAAAATTTGATAAAATGGTCAAACAGACCCCCAAGGTGCAAAAATGGGCTCAGTAGCGCCACCTAGGCACACAAAGGCAGCCCCTGCGACCCACAGGAATGTGATAGAAACACCAAACCAACGCCGAAATGTAGGTCTCATCAAGCCCTACAATTCACACGCTGACACCCCCGACCTAAAACCAACAGAAAGTCCGCATTTTGTGTTGCAAAGTCACGTTCTCGCCCAAAATTCAGCCTTTGAACAAAATCTTTCTCCTCCCAGGGCGTAAATGTCAGCGGCTTGAAAATTGCACAGATGACAGAGGACACAGTGCTTAACAAAAGTTCTGAAGGATTTCGTCATTACTCGATTAGTTTGGATTTTATAAGACCTCCAAGTCAGAGTGACCAGAGCCAAAACCTCATTTTTTCCCATGGAGTTTGGTGTGAAGAGGCTGACTTTTGGCACTAATTAAGCCCCTGGAGTCTAAACTAAAAGTCTGACGGCTTTGAAAAGTATGCAGATGGAAAGAGGACAAAAATTCCTACAAAAATATGTAGTTTTGATGTGGATTGGACCAAGTTTGTGGGAGCTGTGAAGAGTTTTCAAACATTTTGGACTCTGGTGTGCTCTGCTCTGCACTCTGCCTGGACATGTGACTCACTCTAGCTGCCTCAGGAATGCGCAATACACACCCATTGTAAGAGCTCAGAGGGAGCAGAAAACACTCTCAAACTAAAACTGCGGTAACTCCAAAACGGTAAAAGACAGCAAAATCATGTAAATGGGAGATTTATAGATCCGAGTCTTGTGACTCGTTAAGCTTTGAAACAAGTCTGTCACTCAAACGGTGACCGAGCTGTGACACCTCAAACAGGGGTGGGTTTTCTGGATTTCTCCATTGGATTGAATGAGGATTTCTCTGTCTGCCTGCATTTTGGTGTGATCATGCCACAGCTGCCAGTACTCAAGTCAGTCACACACTAGGACATGCTAAGGGCGCCATCTGCTGGAGGGGCGCTGCTAGTGGCCAGAGGGGCACCAGCAGCGAATGTACTACCAGTGGGTTTTAGTTGGCGTTGTGTGTGTGTGTGTGTGTGTGTGTGTGTGTGTGTGTGCACGTGTGTGTGTGTGTGCACGTGCGTATGTGTGTGTGTGTGTGTTTGTGTGAGTGAGTGAGTGAGTGAGTGAGTGAGTGTGTGTGCCTGCATTTTGGTGTGATCATGCAGCAGCTGCCAGTAGTCCTGTCGGTCACACACTAGGACTTCCGCGGCCTTTCAAAATAAAAGCCCAAAACTCTTTCAAAATAAAAGCACCGAAACATACCCTTAAAAATGGCACAAACTGACGAATTGTCTACGTTTCGACACGCGCGCCGTCCCCGACATGCATGGGGGGGGCGAGGGCCCGTCCAACGCTGCTTGCAGCTTTAATTTCTTTTTTCTTTTTTCTTTTTTCTTTTTTCTTTTTTTAAACTGTGGATGCAATAATAGGATGAAGACTGCTTATTCCAAACGGATTATAGTTTTATTATTTATATCAGATAACCCACCTTATAGAACAGCAGGAAAAAGATTTTTTTTCAGAGGTTCCCAAACAATTTCATAACAAAAACGCCCTTTCTGATAACGATTTGATACGCTGAGTAATGCCATCTGAGACGATTTTTTTTTTTTTTTTTTTTTTTTTTTTTTTTAAATCTATTTTATACAGGATTTCGAAAGTGTCTGTGTGTATGTGGGTGTGTGTCGGGGTAAGGTCTGAGGAACCTTTGACCCAAACATCCGTTCATGCATGTTTTCCATTGTGATCACTCCAGGGACGGTTTTTGCTATGGGCAATGTGGGCAACCGCCCAGGGCGCAATCTACTTGGGGGCGCAGGAGCGCCCTGCAAAAAAAAAAAAAAAAAAAAAAAAAAAAAAAGGGAAAAGAAAAGAAAAGTGCGTCCTCAAAAAAAAAAAAAAAAGGGAAAAGAAAAGAAAAGTGCGTCCTCAAAAAAAAAAAAATTGCCAGTTTACTAGATTACCATATTGACCCGCATAAAAGACGACCCTGATTTTAAGACGACCCCTCTTTTTCCAAGACCCTTTTTTGGAAAAAATAGGCTAGCCTACTTTTGAAATGGACAAAATCTTGTTTGAATAAAAAAGCCACTGGCCTGCATCAGGCGCGCCGGCCGTGGCACCGGCCGGTACCGCGCCCACCCGGTCAGGTCTGCCGGATCTGACAGGTGAGCGGCCGGCATGCCTGGTGCCGCGACCGACTCGCGCCGCGGTAAGAGTAGTAACATGGAAGGGCGCAAGCCAGTAATTTCGCCTAGGGCGGCAACATAGGCAGAACCGCCACTGGATCACTCCTATAGGAAGCGTAATGACAGTAAAATTAAACTGTGCTTTAATTCATTCACCCTGGGGACCGCATGGAGCACAAGAAGGACCCCTAGTGGATCACTAGGCCCCACATTGGGAGGTAATGTAACGTGATTTAAATGTACTGTAATTGCAGATAATTGGGTGCTAGTGAGCAGACGCTCCAACCACCACCCACCCACCAGCACTGAACTGCTGTGAACTATTTACACAAACCCCATGCAGAGCTCAGCCTGAGAGTAAGACAACCTCCCCAGATCCACTCCACGTTTTTATCTGCGCCCTTACTAGGCGCCGTATTGCTGATGGGGGAGAATTAGATGAAATACCAAGAAACGACATGCAATAAAGGCGGGAGTGTAACGGGGAAAACATTGGTGAGTGTTAACCGACCGGGGAAATGTAAGAAGGGACGCGATTCCTTTCCCTGCCGCTGCCGCTGCGTGTGAGGAGCCTCCATACCTTCGCCGGAGGATGCTGCGTCTGTGAACCATTGTACCCGAGCATAATCCATGCAGTGTCTTGGATCGCATCTCCCGGTGATATTTTCAGGGATATAAGGTGATATGCGCATAGGTTATCAAGGCTCAGGAACGCGGTAAAGGCGTTTTGAAGGTTCCCAGTGTCTGTGAATCCGGACTATTTTGCGCGCAGTCTTGTTCAGTCGCGTCATCGCCGACTTCTGTTAGACGCAAAGAGAAAAAAGAAAGGACTTGATAGTCTCCTGACTCTTAAATTATTCAGGTATACCGCTTCTTCGCGCTCAACATATGCTCGACTCTTTGTCTTACATCCTCCGTGCATGATCTTAAAACAAGATCCCCTAAGTGGTGGTGACACGGATGAAAGCCGATGGCCAAGCTCCCCCAATTTCCTCAGAAGGGGGATGCAACCTAAAATAACCCCGGTGCCAAATGGTAAGTCACAGTTAATTTATGGCTATGAATATGAGCAATGGCTCAAAATGTGAACATTCTTGAGGTTTTTGCAATTTATTTCTCTCTTCTCTAATGCACATAGCCCGTGCGGGTGTGTGCCGACCTAACCTGGTTGCTTATACCTGCAGCTTTTTGCACATCGCAAGGCGAGGGAGCCCTGAATTTGTGACACGGCTTCTCTGGAGACAGTGTCCGTCCCTGTCCCCTCTCTCGGAGCCCGGACATCGACGACTTTAATGGCTTTTGTGTTCAGGAGATGGAGGGTCTTACTGGTGCTGAACGTGCTCGCCGTGGCCGGTTTCATGACTTTCTGGGCCAAGTGCAATACACGTAGCGTCCCGGCCGTCGGTCAGGAGGCTACGGCTGATGGGAAGAGGCCCCGGGGCAACGGGACGGCGCAGCAGGGCGCCGGCATTAGTCATGAGGTGCTGCTCAAGAGACTCGGCTCTCTGGAGGACGTGGTGTACAGGCAATTAAATGGTAAAAAAAAAAAAACTTAACCCAAAAACCTGTGAACCTACAAACATCCCCAACCCATCTGCAGAGACGCTAAGGTCATTGTAGGTGCCCCTGGTATTAGACATTAAAGGAGCTTCTCAAAATCTTGTCTTTACACACACACACACACACACACACACACACACACACACACACACACACAAAGAGGTTGGCTCATTTCATTTGTTTTTCGGCTGGGCTAGTCTCATCTCTTATTTACCAGAGTCTCTTAGTTTATTTTCTTACAGCAAGAAATTCTCAAATAATGTTAAGACCTGAGTTTACATGATTATAAATAAGCACAAAAGCACATGCAGTTTTTTTTTTTTTATTTACAAGCTATTTATTTATTTATATATTATTTTATTTAAATTAGGTACAGCAATAGTGAGCTTATAAAGTTAACCTTTGTTGCTTTGAAAATGTAATGGTACCAATTTGAAAACTGGCCATTTTTAGGGCAGACCCGGGGCAAAGTTTTCCCACCATGCACAATAATGTTAACTGACTATGTTGGAGATTGGTAATAAGTTAACCAGGCACTGCCTAGTTAACTTAGCTTGCATCGGAGTCACTAATAAAAGCTATATAATCAACAAACTCTTAGGTGCCTTTGTTTGGTAGTTTATTTTCTCACAGCAAGAGCTTCTCTAATAATGGTAGGGCTTGAGTTTACCAGAAAAACGTGATTGATTGTGAAAACTTGATTGTGCAAATTGGAAAACTGGCCATTTTTAGGGCAGATCTGGGGCAAAGTTTTCTCGCCATTAGCAACAATGTTAACTGACTGTTTAATGTAGGCTAACATACAGTAAGAAAAGCTATTACAGCGATATTTTAAAATACCTATTTAATTGTTTGAAAGATGCATTGCAATAAATAGGCAATATTTTAAAAAAAAATCATATTTCTGCTTCATTAAATTTTATACAACGACAGAATGTTTTAAGTTAAATTAATTTTATTTTTGTACAAATTTGACCTTTGCTTTCCAGAATCATATTTATTCGCAAGTTTGTCCTCCTAAGAGGCAAAACAGAAAGAAGCTCAGAAATTTGAAAACTTTGAACAATTTATTTATTTACACTCTTCCTTGACTTTAGATGACTTAAGATTAAAGTTCTAAAGAAAAAATAGTTTTTACTTATCCCTAAAACTTTGTCAATCTAGAGCTATTCTGGTACTGAACTGATCCATGTGTCTTGGTGCTCCAGTGAGGTCAGAGGTCAGGGTTGGTTCGAGCAACACGCTGGAGCTGGCAGGCATTCAGTGCCTCGCTCAAGGACACTTGAGCAGGGTGGATGTTTGTCAGCAGTGGTGCATGAACCACCGGGTTGAAGGATGGTCCCTTTAGCCAACAGGCTGCCCTGCTGTCCCCAAATAATCCCAAATAAACTAAGATGAATGTAATGATGGTTATCCCTCACTTTGAAATGAACAGTGAACAAATGAAAGGCCACTGTGCAGCCTCACTGCCCGGCTCACAACCTGGAGAGTGAAAGATTTCTGCCTTTTATCATTAATTAGACAGCTCCATGTTGAATCTTGATGCCTTTTTTTTCCTTGCTGGAATTTTGCAGCCTCAATATAGGATCAGCAGGCGAGTAAGACTGGGAACCCCAGGGCTGAGCATATTTGTTACATCTCTATTTTTATACTGTAACCCCGTACTGAAGGCACAATCTGTGCCAACACTTTGTCATAATGTCACATCAAATCATAAGCTCACCTCTCTCAACAGCGAATGACTACCTTCGCTCACATGGGGTTGGAGTTGGATCTCTGATAGGATTTTGTGTGTGGGGGTAACACCTGTAAGCCTTAGACAGGATTATTGAAAGAGGAGTGACTCAGCCACACCAGGGGATACTGACATGTAATCTTCTCGTTTGCCTTGCTCAGGTCTTTCTAAATCTCTCGGCCTCATTGAGGGCTTTGGGGGTCGAGGTAAAGGTGGCCTCCCTGCCACCCTATCACCAGCTGAGGAGAGTGATGCAAAATACCTGAGGGAGAAGTATGGATATAATGCCTACCTCAGTGACAAAATCTCTCTGGATCGGACCATCCCGGACCACCGTCCCAGCAAGTGAGCACAGAGATTTGATTTAGCCAAAGCTGTCAAAAAACGGGACAAACTTGTTCTCTGTGCAGATTTCATAACCCTGCACTTTAAAATGAGCATGTTTTATTTTTAAGAGCACTAATAAAATGTTTGGCTTCATGACCCTTCTGCTGGTATCAGGAACAAATTCCAGTGTGCTTTGAAGTGTTTGTACCTAATGCACTGCACCCGTCCCTTTTAATTTCTCTTCCTCTCTCTCTCTCTCTGTCTGTGCCTCTTAATCTGTTGTTGGATTTGTGATGAAGCTGCACTATCAGTGTGTCCATCGATATGCATGTATGCATGGGCAGATAAATCTAAACACACACACACAGGTGGTGCTTGTATCAGCAGGTGTGAACTGCATGCTTCTGATTGCATTTGCGTATCATCAGTGTATATGCATGTGCATCCAGGGGTGCATGCTCCCATACTCCCAAATAGCCTTGTGTTGTATCTGTCTGCGAGCTTTCCATAGAAATGTTCATTCACAAAGTGTCTGTCTCTGCTCCTGAACCCCAGTTAAATGAGCAACAGCCCCCGTTTGAAAGTCGGGGATGATGAGAAAGCCTTCAGCCAATCTCTGCCACCAGTTGCGTAGCTTCCATGGTCGGGACTACTACTGCTAATGCAGTAATAGAATTAGCAGTAGTAGTAGCACTTGAAGTAGTAGTAGTTGTGGCAGTATATGTAGTAGTAATTATAGCCTTTTAGTATCAGTAACAGTACCAGTATCAGTTTTTTAAAGATTATTTTTTTGGCGTGTCTGCTTTATTTGACAGTCACAGTAGAAAGAGGCAGTAAGGGCAGAGAGACAGAGGGGATGGCACGCAGCAAATGGCCTGAGGTCAGATTCAAACCCAGTGTGCTGCGAACAGGACTCAGCCGGAACACGTGGTGTGCGCTCTTATCTGGTGACTGGGCTGCCCCCTGTCAGTGGACTTTTAAAGACACAGCGATCATCCTGGTGCCAGGAGTGCCAGCAACCATCATTTCATTGTGGATTCACTGAGATGGAGACACTTGAAAACAAAAATGTAAATGACAGTCGCTCAGCAGTGTAGAGGAAGTTTTTAGGCAACACTTTCCACAATGTGCTACTGTTTGGTGCAGTTTGGTTTTAACACTGGCCAGGACATTTTTTATTATGTTGGTATCCCTCATATCTTTCCTTCTCCAGCGCTCTTTAAAAAAATAAAAAATAGTGCACTTTTTGCAGAAAACATGCAAACCTGGCAACTCTGCAAGTCTGTATAGACTTTATGCCAGCTGCTTATAACCTGATGTGGAGTTAAAATGACAATATTATTTGACATAGTTAAAAAAAATATGTGTAGGGGCAATTCATTAGTCCCTTGACACAATCCTGTGCCCTCAACCGGAGGGTCAGGACGGCCCAGGGGGATCACTCAGTCATTTAGGGAGTTCTGATATGATTAAGAATGTGAAAAAATATATTTCCAATACACAGCTCTATTGTAATCATACTTAACATACTTAACTTAAGTTCACCATTATTCATTGTTAAGCCTGTAACGGATACATAGGCATGTTTGTTTTGGGGCTGTCACAAGGTTGAGGATAATTGTGCCATCTGACTTCACCGGCTGTTGTGAATACATAGGGTTCATACTGATAATGTAGGCTGCCTTTATTCTATTATGGAAGATAATAAGATACGAAGACCACCTTTTTTTTTAATGTGACAAGGAAAGGAGATAAGGAAAGGAAGGAAGTCACTCTCCACCAGTGTAACTGCACAGAGAGATGCAGCCAAAGCCTTGATGCACCTCTCTCCCCTTCATTAGAGCTGTAGCCCATTTAAACAAAGGCTGCAGTAAAAATAGGCCTCCTATCTGCAGTAGACAGACTGTGAATAGGCCAATATGGAAAAAAAAGGAAAAGGAAAGGAAAACCCATGTGATTATAGTTGAACAGGAGAAGGCACGTGATTCGTCTTTTAGCCTCTGTGAACAAGATGTCAGCAGCTCTGTGGAGGCAGCTTGGTCTTTCACAGCGATGATTGAGGAAGAGAGGAGCGCGCAAATCCCAGGATGCAAGTCTCACAGCAAGGCATTAGAATAACCTCACATAGAAAAGGTTTCATTTGGCTTTCAGATAAGATAGTCACACTGTGGCGTAACATACTGCGTGTCTGTCTGTCTGTCTGTCCAGATGCAGGAAGGTCAGCTACCCGAGAGACCTCCCCCAGATCTCCCTCATCTTCATCTTCGTCAACGAGGCTCTGTCAGTGATCCTCCGCTCAGTGCACTCAGCTGTCAATCACACACCAGCTCACCTGCTCAAAGAGATCATCCTGGTGGACGACAACAGCGATGACGGTCAGTAGACTTTTATTCCCAAAGCGCCCGTGTCTTTTTCCCCAAATGACTGGGATCTGCTGTATCTCAAGTCCCGCATTTCCTGTCAAGAGGAGGAAAAAAGCTACAGGTAGAAAAAAAACAGAGTATCATACATTCAATATGCACACTGCAAAAAAATCGAATCATTCAGTCTCATATTCAGTGTTAACCCTTTCACACATAGCGGTCACTACAGTGGACAGCTGTTTAAAAGTCATTTTCTCCTAAATGCAGTGGTTTCTATGGTAGAATTGCACATCAGCTGATAGAGTGCTCTCTGCTGCTCCCCTACATTGAGGTTCATGCAGAGACTGCCAGCTCTTGTTGCTGATAACATATTAATACTAGTAGAATGACATGGTAGGACCAGTCCTGTATTCTGAAAGAAGTATGGAGACTCACAGAGATATTCATGCCCGAAGAAGAGTAAAAACACATAAGAAAAAAATCTGGACTCAGGCTTTCATAATTCATGCATGAAAGGGTTAAAATCTTATTTTTCGTATAAGTAAAAAAAAAAAAAAAATATATATATATATATATATGTACCAGGGGGTGAGACTGTCCCACTTGTTTCCAATGCAGTTTTTCCTCATTTCAGGAATTTTTCTGGGAACAAGTATAAATATGTTGAAACAAGGCAGAATATCCGATATAAAAATGTCACTTTTTTTTACTCTTCGTGGAGTTGACCTCATGTGTGCGTGTTAGTTTTTGCACTGTGAGCTTAAACACACTCATACCATTATACGCTGATACATTAATATGTTGATTTGGACCAGGGGTCACCAACCCAGTCCTCCAGGGCCCCCTGTCCTGCAGGTTTTGGTTCCAGCTCTGCTCTTTCACACCTGACCCAATTAAAGCTCACGCATCTTCCTGCACGCCCTGTTCAGGTAGATCTGCTTCAACCAATCAGCAACAAGCCCTGGTTTAGACAGATATTAGGCAGATATTAGTCTTTAAATAAACATTATGGCCCAGTCTGTGTTGCCTGTGCTGATTTGACAGATATTACTTCAGTCAGCCTCAGAGGTAACGGTCTGTGAAACTTGCCTCACTCTGCCTTACAAAGCCGCTAACCAGCATATGAAATTTGTTAAAATGGGTTTCAGGGGAGACTTTTTAATGTCCTGCGATAATCTAAATGCATCAGAGGCTTCTCCATCCTGCAAAGAATGACATTCAGACAGAGAAACACACACACACACACACACAAAACAAAAAACACTAAATCCTTGTAATGTGT
This sequence comes from Myripristis murdjan, assembly GCF_902150065.1. Taxonomy (NCBI): domain Eukaryota; kingdom Metazoa; phylum Chordata; class Actinopteri; order Holocentriformes; family Holocentridae; genus Myripristis; species Myripristis murdjan. The sequence goes on along the minus strand of NC_043992.1, from coordinate 40,304,945 downwards.
TTCATCCTTTGAGATTTGGCATATAGATGGTAGAATTTAAACATGTAGCATGAAATAATGGCTCAAAATAACAGTTATAGGCAGGTAGTGCAGACATGCATGCACGCACACACACACACACACACACACACACACACACACACACACACACACAAATAATTTAGAGCCTCCTCAGATTGCAGCTGCAGAACGTACTGTCCCCTGTCACCAATAGAGTTTACAATCAACACTCCATATTGTGCTCTGAGCATACAGCCGAGTGCCTATATTGACTTCCCTTTATGATGTACATTATGTGTTTCCTTGTTTATTATTCTTCATTTTGTGCACATGTGACACACCCTTTTGCACGAGCAACACCCAAACTCTTTAACCCTTTATAGGGCACTCATTGAAATACTGTGAAATTCAAAAAAAAAAACAACAACCCTAGACTGTTATTAGTGAACATGACAGGACTTTATTACTTTTATAACATTTTTCTAAAATTTTCATTTTGTAATAGAAAATCAAAGCCATTGAGATTGGTCAAATGCCACAATCATGTGACCTGGGATGTAGAGCGATCCTTGCTGATTGGCTGGGTGAAGACCAAATGATTATTGAACTGACTGAGACAGGGGATGGGCCTGATATGTAAAATTTCTGAAATTACCAAAAATAGTCACTTGCCCTATAAAGGCTTAATCTCTTATAAGCATGTAAAAAACAACACTTGCAAACACTTCAAAGCAATTTCATACAAGAAATTCGAGCTCCGGCGTGTGCGACACAGACAGCGTCAGCCAACACAAAAGCATACGTTAAGGCTTGCTGCGGGGAACACAGGGAAAGATGGCGCCCTGAAATGTCCACTGGCAGGACGGCGGCGTCGAATGCGTAACGGGGCTCCATCAGGGTGACAAGGTGACGGGCGTCTCCTCGACAGAAGCCGCGTCCACCGGTATTGAGGCTCGGTGTTTGGTCGGGTGACTAATGGGTCCAGCTTTTGCGGGGCGGACAGGCGGAGAGGCAGAGTGCCACAATAGGATGTCACTGGAGAGATGTCCCCGTCTTATTTATGGGGCTGCGCTGCCAGGCTGGGCCCTGTAAGACGAAGACAGGAAGAGCGGAGGGGAGTGGACTGCAAGGAGGGATGAGGGCGGATGGGATGAAATGAATGAGGAGGGAGAGAGGAAGAGGCGTATGTTGTGGAGGGGAAAGTAGCTTGAAGGGAGAGTCGGAGCAGAGGAGGTGAAAATAGGTAGTGTGAAAGAGAGAGAAAGATGCACACAGAGCGAGGAGATCAAGCCAGGCTATTAGAGGAAGTGGCAGACGAAGTGAGAGAGAGAGAGAGAGAGAGAGAGGGTGGGAAAGAGTGAGGGGCCTCAAGAAAAATAGGGTCGGACAGAGAGAAGGAGAGCGAGTGTAATGCATATGGAAAGGAGGGAGGGAGGAACGCAATAGAACGGAAGAGTAAAACAGATGCGATGAGGAAATGGGACGCGAGAGACGGTACGAGAGGAAGAGGAGGAGAGACCTCATGCGTGGAGGCAGAAACAGCCGGGGCATGAAAAAGTGGCTGAGGATGGCCAGAAATGCAAGGAGAGAGAGAGAGGGAGAGAGAGAGAGAGGGAGAGGAGGGTAAAAGGAGGGAGAGACAGTTCAATCCCCCCCATGCTCTTGGCTCTGCTGGATGGCTGAGAGCCAGCTATCTATCACAGAGGGAGGAAACTGCAGCAGGGGAGAAGGCGAGGCATGCAAACAAATAACACTCACCATTCTCTCTCCGCCTGCATACGTCGCCCGGCTCGGCTTTTTTGGCCTCGCGTGACGGTTTGGACAAAACTCACACGTGTGTATGCGTGTGTGTGCGTGTGTGTGTGAGAAACCGAGACAAAGAGCATCAGAAATGTGTTTATTTGTCTGTGATGATCATCAAGAATATAGAGAGACAGAAAAACAGAGAGCATTACAAATATGTGCAAGTGTGTGTGTGTAGGCGTGTGTGTGTGTGTGTGTGTGTGTGTGTGTGTGATGCAAAGGAAGAGGGGCTGTGACTGTTTGGCTCCGGAGGGAAAAGGCTGATCACTTGAGTGAGAGATCAAAGGTGCAGCGGCTGCCACCACTCAGGAAGCCGCAGACTCCCTGTGGTGGTTTTTGCCGTCTGCTGGAAGGCGATACAGAGCCGCAGGGACGCGAGAGAACACGCTTACGTCGCATCCTCCTGCCGCTGTGTGTGTTTGAGTCTTGAATATGACACAAAACTGGCCAATGTGACGAGGCCTTTTGGTTTGGTTGTGTTTTTGTTCCTCTGAGTGCGAATAATCAGACGACGGGATTCTTTATTGATCGCTGAGGAGCTGTTCTGTTTCCTCTTGTCTGGGTCAGGGTCAGGGTCAGCCAAAGAACAACAAACCCAGCGCTGGCAGGGGCTCAAAGCCTTTCTTGTGGCTTAATGCTTCGTCCTTAAGTTGAAGAGCAGACTCTCGAACCACGAGCAGGGTTCATAGGGTCAGACAAACTCCGGAAATTTGAAAATGCAATTTCCAGGTCCTGGGAAAAGTTATGAAAAAAAAAACAATTGCAAAGCCGTGGAAACTGACCAACACAGTGTTCGCTCAGTTTAAAACTGATTCACCAGTTCAGCGTGTTGTGGCCCTTGAGGATTCCTGTGATGTGTGTTCATGCATCAGTTTGTCTCAGTGTGGTAAAGAAAGCTGAACATACTTTACTTCACCTCTGCGAGCCAGTGGTATCCACAGACTGACTGCTCTGTTGTTTCAGCTTGGACTGGACTTACAAAGTGAAAAACTCTGTCCAGGTTTATGTGAGTCTCTCGTTTGTTTTACAGAGGCTTATATACAGTATTTGACTGACTTTCACCACATAGCGCCCATGGTGCTAAAACAAACATTTTCAGGGGCAAATCTAAAAAATGCATTTTATGGAAAAGTCATGGAAAGGTCAGTGAAAACCTCTGGCAAATACAGCGGTGGAAAAAAGTTTTCGGACACCCTTAAAATTTTACACAATCTCAAATATTATCATGAAATATTTGTGGAAAAATCTTTTTGGTGTTTCAAAAGGTGTGGCTGCATTAGACAGATACAAACAAATACAAATTATATTTTTTTGTTTATTGTTTCCAAGAAAAACGAACCAAACTAAATAGTTGACAGTGTAATCTTTATCTTCAGGCGTGTTTCCTGCGTTAGGTTCCTTGTTTTAGCCATTTTTGTGTCTGAAGAACTTTCAGATGTGCTGCTTTATATAGACACCAAGCTTGGCAACCAAAATTGGGTCTTTTAAGAAAAAGAACGACCTTCGTCACTGGTACCAAAATGACCCAATACTCCAAATTTCTTATGTATTTTTATGGAACCAATCAATTTTAAGTTTTTCATGGCTTTTTTAGGATTTGTTTAGTATTTTGGCTGTGACTGGACTAAAAGAAATTGCACCTGAAGACCTAAGAGTGATTTGTTAATGCAATATTTCACAAATGCAGGGGCTGTCCCAAAACTTTTTTCCACCACTGTAGGTGTCTGAATCACTACAAGACCAAAACCCTGCTGCTGTTTTCATTCCATGTGTTTTTGTCTCTTGTGGCCCAGAGCAACTCAAAGGACCACTGGAGGAATACGTGAACAAGCGCTACCCCGGCCTGGTGAAGATCGTCAGGAACCAGAAGAGAGAGGGGCTGATCCGCGCCAGAATCGAGGGCTGGAAGGTGGCCAGTGCCGAAGTGACCGGCTTTTTTGATGCCCATGTGGAGTTCACTCCTTCCTGGTGAGTCGGTTCGGCCTTTGTATAGACTTGAAAACCTCAAGGTAGAACTGTTGGGATGCTAGGGAGACAAATCATTCACTGAGGGAGAAACAGCACAGAATCAGCACCATAGGATTTGCTTCAGGCTCTGTTTGGCTGTGATGAATAGTGTGAATCTTTAGGCTAACAGAGGTTCAGTTCCTTTGGTGGCAGTTCAGTTTAAAAATGATGTTTTTTTGTTTTTGGAACGATTCAGTCTGGTCCAGTTTTGTGAACCATGATGCAGGCCCACCTTGTTGTCATGTGGTAAAGATGATGATGAGACGATGAATGCCTCTCAGTTCTCAAAAGAGTATAACTAACAAAAGACAACTCCTTAACCCCATCATAACCAAAAAAAAAAAAAAAAAAAAAATTGGAGCATTTTGTTTCACATGTGTTTTTGTGTTTTTGATAACAAAACATTAGAGACAGGCAGTGTAAATTGTTGCATTAATTCTATGAGTTATTAGTCTTGGCATAAACCTGAGGGCTTTAATCTTTCCTCAGTATTTCTGTAATAAACTTAGTGGTCTGGCCTCTCATTTGAAATTTTTTAAAGAATGGTGAATGATTTGATTCAAAGCATTTCATTTGAATCAGGTCAAAGTCAGAACAATTCATTCTATTTTTTTTTAGCAGATCAATTCACTTGAATCTGCAAAAATTAATAACTGATGCATTGATGTAATGAATAAATCATTGCATCCCTAGTTATGGCACAAATGAAGAATTTCATTTCAAAATGAGATATTCACTATTTGAAAAGAGAAGATAACAGCTTCATTTACCAAATGGTGTCTTGCATGAAAGTGAATCACATTTTGTGTTATTAATAGAAGTTCTGAGTCATCATAAATCCTCTTTGCCTTGTCAGTTTTTTTTTCATATAAATAAAATTATCTAAGGCAGCAAAACTTTTCCAAAATGCGTAAAATTTTGCAGGCATAACCCATTGAAGTGCAATAGAACAACCGCAGCATTATTACAGCACTTTCTTTCAAAGCTGCCGCTAAGTGTGAGTCACCTCAGTGCTTTACAGAGTCCATGAAGGAGAGCACAAAGCAACAGCAAAGAGCCTAAAATGAACGCACCAAACACTATCCTGTGCCTGGAAAAAATAAGATAAGAGTAAGTAGAGCTGTGTGATATGACAGTAGATATCGTGCAACAGTAGAAAGTCATCAGTCGTCAGTCATTCAGTGTTGTGCTGTATCAGATCAACTCTGTGGTAATTTATTACGCTAGGTGATATTCTGTAATTTGAACAACGCTTAGTTGTCCTTTGCGCTCCACACATGAGCGTAGGCAACATAAACTTACTGCACAACAAGCACAATAGCACAGTGTAATTTAAATCCTGTGTGGAAGCGTAGCAGTAGCAGTATCTAAAAAAAAAAAAAAAAAAAAAAAAAAAAAAAAAGGGATTTCCCAGTTTGGGATCAATGAAGTAAATCTATCTATCTATGCTGTGGTCAACATGGTGCCATTGTTTGTTCTGAGTGTCACACTTCACCGATCACTAAAACTCTGCACAGCAGCGTCAATTTATTAACTCTACGCAAAACACTCACTCCGAAGCAACGTTTTGATATATTTCTCACTGTGAATTTAGTGAGTCCTTGCAGTCTGTAGAATTTGGGGGGTGAGCTGGCAACATCACAACAGACACGCAAACCTCCTCGGTTCCAACCGGTTGAGGAGACATAAAAATCGGCATCATGTTGTCTTCATCAACCGGCAAAAAACACGGCTGTCGCGCCAAAAAGCCTAGCAGACGTACATGGCCTTGTGTCGTCCTGTGTGCGTGGTGCATGGGTGCAGGAAGCCTCAGCGTTTTGACAGAAAAGTAAATGACCGAGGTAACTGACTGAAGTAGTGCCCCTCCATATGGCACCTTCACGGCACTGTTGTTGCCTGGGAAAAAACTGTGCCAGCATTGGGAAGCATGTACATCATTACACTGCTATTTTAAATACTTTACACTTAGGGCTCTAGTTTCGCAGACCAGGCGAGGCGGGGGCGTAGCGCAGATGCGCTTCGCCAACTGGGTGTGGCCAGGCGGATTTTCCAAGTTTGGCACGCCGGTCTCGGTGGCGCAAGTACTCCGCCGTCCCTCCTACCGGCGGAGGGGAGGAGAGAAGGCATGGAGCGGGTTTGACACAGCCGATTCACATGTAACCAATCAAATGAGCCCCTGTCCTTGCCTTTAAAATGCGCTGCGCGAAGGCGTAATGAAAGTTTACACAGCTGACATGGAGGTCTATTGCCGCAGGCGGAGCGGAGCTCAGGAGACAGGCACGGAGCGGAGACCGGCGAGCAGTGCGGACACGTCACCAAAACCTCACAGGCAGGCTTCCGGAGTGTCAGGCACATGAACGATGCAATAAATACCGAAAAAAACACTATTCAATGCTACGATCACAATCAGCACATACATATATCTCCATATCAACTGTCCCGTCACAGCTGATGTCAGATCAAAGGAGATTGGCACCGTTTATGCTGATTGTGAGGTTTTGGTAATGTGCGCCAGCCAGCCAAACTTCCACTGCGCCAGCTCCGCTCCGCCTTGCGCTGAAAGTAGACGTGGTTTCAGACGGCGAGCTTTTGGCGCACCTCGGCGAAGCCTTTTGGCACGAAACTGTCACTGCGGCAAGCCGAATCTGTCGGCACCTCCCCCCGCTGCGCCGCCACTCCCATCTCGGCGAACCTCCGCCTGCGAAACTTGGACACTGTCCGCCTCTCCCGCTTCGCCGGTCGAAACTAGCTCTGCGCGGGGTTCGCCTCACTGCGCCACCCCGCGCTGCGCCGGGAAACTAGAGCCCTTACACTTAGATTTTGTTTGCTGTTGAATTGAAAATTTGCCCAAAGGTTCCAAATAAAAGGAGAAAAATAATAAAATATGATTAAGTATCTTTTATTTGTCATTTATTTAATTAGAAATGTAATAAGGACTAGGTCTTTTCATGTGATCATTTTAGATAAACATTTTATTCATGTAATTCACTGAAAAGGTGCAATATTGATATATATTGTTATCTGGATATAAAATGACCATATCGGGATATTAGATTTAGGTCATACTGCACAGCCCTGAGAGTAAGAAAAGAGGAGGGTGGGTGGCCCTGTAAGTTAAAGTGTAAAACGTAAGATGTGCAGTTCATGAAATATACAAAAGATGAATAAAATACAACCTCATACTAAAGCCTGTCCCCAGAAGTAAGTTTTGAAGAGTGATTTAAAGGATTTAAAGTGATTTAAAAGCAAACATGTTGTGCAACACCAGGGCCGAGCCAATTCTGGCCAGAATCAAAGAAGATCACAAGAGGATCATCTTGCCCTCCACTGACAACATCAAACATGACACGTTCGAGTTGGAGCGCTACGAGAACTCAGGCCACGGATACAACTGGGAGCTGTGGTGCATGTACATCAACCCGCCCAAGCAGTGGTGGGACGAGGGCGACACCTCCGCACCCATCAGGTATATACGTGTGTGTGTGTGTGTGTGTGTGTGTGTATATACAATACAGGCCAAAAGATGAGAGAATGCCAAGAGTGTGCAAAGCAGTAATCAGAGCAAAGGGTGGCTATTTTGAAGAAACTAGAATATAAAACATGTTTTCAGTTATTTCACCTTTTTTTGTTAAGTTCATAACTCCACATGTGTTCATTCATAGTTTTGATTCCTTCAGTTAGAATCTACAATGTAAATAGTCATGAAAATAAAGAAAATGCATTGAATGAGAAGGTGTGTCCAAACTTTTGGCCTGTACTGTATATATATATATATATATATATATATATATATATATATATATATATAGTACATAGCGTTAAAAAGCTTAATAATTAGTTTGAATAAATAAATAAAATAAATACATTGATATTAAAAAATTAAATCTGGAGGAAAGGGTTGTCACGTGAACACCCTCCCACACTCACAGAGGTAAACAGAGTAAACTTGCAGAAAGTCAGTGTTTCCCATACACAGACCAGTGTGGTGCAACACGTGTGAATTTCCCAGTCTGGGATCAATAAAGTATACCTATCTATTTATCTATCCATCACACAATCAACACCAAGCGCCACAAATTGATTCCGCTTTTTTCCCCCTAACACGATTTTAAAATATAAATATTGTGCCGTTCAATCATCTCTGCATAGCGCTCTGTCTCCCTGTCATTCTCATTCACACACACACACACACACACACACACACACACACACACACACACACACACAGACATGCGCATATATGCCAGTAGTGCGCGGGTACACTTAGGCTGTGTCCGAAATCACTCCCTAACCACTATATAGTGATTACGCCATTTTGTAGGGATGTCCGAATGTTTAGTGATTATTGATGTTCACTATATAGTCCACTGGATGTATCCCACAATCCACTGCAAAATGTAGTGGACATCCGATGGTCACTAATCAGGCAATATATCCCATCATGCATTGAGGAACGGCGCCAAACAACGAGCAAAGTAGTGTCCGAAACGGTCCGCTATTGAGTTCACTACATAGTCCACTACATTGAATTCCCTATATAGGGAGTAGGGAGTAGTGAGTGAGTGAGTGATTTTGGACACAACCTTATGAACGACCCGCACTTGCCCGACGTTTTCAACCAACCCGACTGCAACTCGGACCGGAAGTAGGTTAAAATAATGATCGCCGAAGTCTGCAATGATGAAAATATGGGTCCCTCAAGAAAAAGGTGGGAACCACTGATCTAGCCAATGAGAGGCAGAATAATAAGAGTCACTTCATTGTCATGGTTAACAACAAAGTGAGGTGATAAAGTAACAATCCCCTCTTGTCTGGGTGGGGAATTGAACCCCTGGTCTTCTGCATGGAAGGCGGAGACACTAAGCGCTCTGCCATCAGGGACTTGGGCTCATTGTCCATTCATGTTGATAAATTACGAAAAAGTGTAAAGTCCGATCGGTTTGAATATTGACACGCCGCTTTTTCTGCACAAGACGCACATTTTTCGTATAGGATAATAAAATAATAATAATAATTATAATAAAAAAAGATCCGGGGTTTTTGAAGAAAGTAATGTAATGTGAACATGTGAATTGTTCAATACAGTTTGAACCAGTCTTTTCTATACCGATATAGAAAGCCAGCAACACCATCTCGCTTCATTTATTTCTGTCTCCCCTTACAGGTGAGGTGTGAATATAGTTTCTAACAAGTGAAAAATGATCTGAATAGAGAAGGACCTGCGACGTCCTGAAAAGTGCCTGAACAAAATGTAATCCACGTATGCTCCTGCTAACAAAGGCTGAGAGGGGAGGAGCCACACCATGAACAACTCTGTCAGTCACACACACATCTGCATACCTGAGCAGGTTTTCCAGCTCAGGAACTTCTATTTCCTTCAAACTGGGCGCTGGTGGAAGTGATGCGGCCTCTTATCAAGAGTCTCCAGTGTTTGTTTCTCCAATAACTGTAGTGGCTTCAGCAGGTGGGCGGACTGGCCATCTGGACGTTCTGGAGAATACCGGCCGGCCGGTCTTTTTTTCCTCCCCTTTTTGCTTGTAATCTACTGTTGTTCCATGTCCGGACCGATAGGTGGCAACAATGCGCCGGTAGGCCCTTAGATGCGCAGGCTTACTCGCCACTCAGCCGTGTCAAAGATACTCGTGGTCGTGTGTGCAAGTTGAGATGACTAGAGAGAGACCATCAGGGCCGCCGCTCCCTATACGCAGACTACGCTTTTGGTGGGCTTTTGGTGACTGAGGCAGGGCTCTCAAGTCTCATTGGGAGAAGGGAAGCAAATCTGGGTGGCGCAACCTCTCCAGTGGTTTCACCTGCACCACCAAGAAAAAACATTCCAAAGCTGCACCGGCACCGTACGAGTCCAAAAGGCAGAGCGCACTGACATAGATTGTGTAACAAAGCGAAGAGGTGCCACTTTGCTCTATTTTCACTGGCTAACAGCAGCACACTGGCTTAGCTTGTCTATTCAGAGAAGAGGTACCACTTTGGCTTATTTTTCAATCTGTTATCACAGGCATACTACTGCTCATTCATTGGTAGCTGAATTGTTAGGTCTGTTTGATAAGTAATTTACATTTTTAAAACAAACAATAATTTAACATGTTGTTAAATCATTTGTGTGCATTTTAGTCATTAACATTTTACACTGACATTAAAAACACTCTTTTGGTAGTAAAACAGTAAAGTAATAGAGTAAAAGGTAAGAAACGGAATTCCCAAAACTTTAAGGGAGGGGGGAGAGGGTGAGTTTTCATGCATCTGTTGTTTTGGGCCGGGCTTAGTCAAAGTCCAGGGCTGTTTTTTAGTCCGGCCCTGGGCTTCAGTGCTGTGGAATCAGCCTGTGAGCAGCTTGTTAAAGCACAGCTAATGTGAGAGAGGATCACTGACTGCAGCAACATCTTAGCAGCTTGACTTGACATGGAGTTCCTCATGAGCCTCAAATTCAACAAACTCAGTTTGACTCTGACAGACTTTTTTTCCCCGAGCCTTGAAGGAGAGATGGCAGTCGATCGTAACGCTGAGATCCTTCAATTCTGTTGCGACTTGTTCCCACTTCTGTTTGACTCCTGAACACAAAGCAGCAAACATTCAGCTGTTTAGATGCTGCAGCTGCAGTTTCTGCTGTTTGTTCTCAGCTGCTTTTACCTGCTGAACCAAACCAAATCACATTTGATGGGTCACAGGTGTAGCCTATCACCATAGGCGGCGCTAGGGCATCGGGAATGGGGAAGCTAAACAAAAAAAAAAAAAAAAAAGCGTTACCCAGCAGCAGCAGACTGACGCTTATAATAATAAAGGCTCCATCTTGCTAACATGACCCAATGAACCCTATTTAACTGAGCATTACACTCAAAATTACAATAATATTTCATATAGGCTAGGCTGATATTGCTGATGTCATCAAACTGAGATGGCGCAGCAGAATAATTCATTCATTCTTTGCACAGATTAATACTCATTATACTGTAGTAGCCCATATTAATTCATTAATTATAAAACGGCTGCTTCCCATCCTTAAATGTGATTGGCTGAGCTGCGTTCCATGCCGTTGTAAAATCAGTGTAACCCACTGGCAGACCGCAGCACAAAATATCCCTGCGCCAGTGTAAACGGACATAGTGTTGCCTAGCAACCAACTACTCTGCGCTCCACTTCCTCGTTAGGTCACATTTGTCTTTTGTAGACTTTTGTCAACAAAATGTCAGACTTTGTGGTGAATTTTGATTTGCTGGGTGGCCTGAGCCTGGATGAGTGGTTGGAGGAGCTGCTTGGTGTCTGTTAAAAGACGCTGAATTCACCACCAGCAACAATGTTTTCGCCGGTGTGGTAAAGAAACTCCGCCGAGAAGGACGTGACAAATCTTCCCACCACCAAGCCATAACCGAGGCAGACTGCCAGAAGATGAAGCACTTTCAGGCACCAAGTTCAGACACACCTTGGGGGCTTGTCTGTAAAGTCTGGTTTGATGTGCAGCTTCATATGGGACGCAGGGCGAACGAGGGCAACCGCAAATTAAAGCCCGACTCCTTCAGCATTCGCCACGACGAAAATGGCCTAAAATATGTCACCGTGTCTTTGAACGAATGCACAAAAAATCTCGAAGATGCTGCCGAAAAAACATAGAAAGCCTGTGGGGATTCATATATGAGCAGCCGGGTAACCCACTGTGTCCGGTGGCCTCCCTGGAGAAATAGCCTACCTCTCCCTGCTGCCTCCTGATCCTCCTGCCTTTTATCTCCACACAAAGTGGACACAGTGGGCTCTAGTTTCTCAGACCCGGCGAGGCGGGGACACAGCGCAGCTGCGCTTCGCCAACTGGGTGTGGCCAGGTGGATTTTGCAAGTTTGGCACGCCGTGCTCGGTGGTGCAAGGACTCCGCCATCCCTCCTGCCGGCGGAGGGGAGGAGAAAAGGCGTGGAGTGGGTTTGACACAGCCGATTCACATTTAACCAATCAAATGAGCCCCTGTCCTCGCCTTTAAAATGCGCTGGGCGAAGGCGTAATGAACGTTAACACAGTCGACATGGAGGAAGAGAGCAGCAGCAGCAACACACACTCAGGACAAAGAGGCCAGTCTTGACTGCTGGAATGTTGCTGGAGCTTCCATCCATCCATCTGTCCATCCATCCATCCATCCATCCATGCATCTATCCTTACATTCGTCTTCCTCATTCCCGTCTTTCCATTACCTCCCTGCCTCGCATCTCTCTTTTTCCAGCTCTGTCACCGTCTGTTAAAGTTATTGATTTTTACGAGCAAATATAAATTTTACTGTGAAGCCCCCATTTTTAATGAATGTTTTTACCTCAAAGGATAATCCTCGCCATATTCAAATAAATAGCCTACATGTTTGTTTTGCAACTTTCAACTCCATCACTTACCCCAATGGCAAATTTCCTTTGGCTTGGATGTGGCCCAAATGAACAGCAAAGATGTGGCCCAGTTACAGAAGTGAATGACGGCCCATTTCTGGCCCAGGTATATGAAAGCTGTGTTTGAACCATAACATAGCCAGACCTCTGCCACAGCTGGACCAACACCAAAAGATCATATGGCTTACAGCTGGGCCTCATACGGCAAGCCTGTATGGCTGAGTTCTGGTAAAGCCTAATGGCTCTTATGTGGCCCACATGTGGCTCACAGACCAAAAGCCAGATTTTACCCAGAAGCTAAACTAATTTACACCAAACCTTTTACCTGGCTCACTTTCGGAAGTGAATGATGGGCCACATCTGGCCCGAGGGTGTATTAGCTTTAACTGAACCATAACAAAACCAGACTTCTACCAGGAGTGAACTAAATATGGTCCTTATGTGGCCTTCATATCGTTGACAGAGTGACATTACTTGAAGTGAATGACAGGTCTGCTGGTACCAAATAACAATAATAATTTTAGTGCAATATGAGCAGTGATTAAGTTGCCCTGTATATGGATCACTTTAACCATCCATGATACACTATATTACCAAAAGTATTCGCTCACCCATTCAAATGATCAGAATCAGGTGTCCTAATCACTTGGCCTGGCCACAGGTGTATAAAATCAAGCACTCAGGCATGCAGACTGTGAAACAAGACATTTGTGAAAGAATGGGCCGCTCTCAGGAGCTCAGTGAATTCCAGCGTGGAACTGTCATAGGATGCCACCTGTGCAACAAATCCAGTCGTGAAATTTCCTCGCTCCTAAATATTCCACAGTCAACTGTCAGCTCTATTATAACAAAATGGAAGCGTTTGGGAACAACAGCAACTCAGCCACGAAGTGGTAGGCCACGTAAAGTGACGGAGAGGGGTCAGCGGATGCTGAAGCGCATAGTGCAAAGAGGTCGCCGACTTTCTGCACAGTCAATTGCTACAGAGCTACAAACTTCATGTGACCTTCAGATTAGCCCAAGTACAGTACGCAGAGAGCTTCATGGAATGGGTTTCCATGGCCGAGCAGCTGCAGCCAAGCCACACATCACCAAGTGCAATGCAAAGCGTCGGATGCAATGGTGTAAAGCACGCCGCCACTGGCCTCTAGAGCAGTGGAGACGCGTTCTCTGGAGTGATGAGTCACGCTTTTCCATCTGGCAATCTGATGGACGAGTCTGGGTTTGGAGGTTGCCAGGAGAACGGTACATTTCAGACTGCATTGTGCCGACTGTGAAATTTGGTGGAGGAGGAATTATGGTGTGGGGTTGTTTTTCAGGAGCTGGGCTTGGCCCCTTAGTTCCAGTGAAAGGAACTTTGAATGCTTCAGGATACCAAAACATTTTGGACAATTCCATGCTCCCAACCTTGTGGGAACAGTTTGGAGCGGGCCCCTTCCTCTTCCAACATGACTGTGCACCAGTGCACAAAGCAAGGTCCATAAAGACATGGATGACAGAGTCTGGTGTGGATGAACTTGACTGGCCTGCACAGAGTCCTGACCTGAACCCGATAGAACACCTTTGGGATGAATTAGAGCGGAGACTGAGAGCCAGGCCTTCTCGACCAACATCAGTGTGTGACCTCACCAATGCGCTTTTGGAAGAATGGTCAAAAATTCCTATAAACACTCTCCTCAACCTTGTGGACAGTCTTCCCAGAAGAGTTGAAGCTGTAATAGCTGCAAAAGGTGGACCGACATCATATTGAACTCTATGGGTTAGGAATGGGATGGCACTTCAGTTCATAGTATGAGTAAAGGCAGGTGAGCAAATACTTTTGGTAATATAGTGTATGTATGAAAATGAAACACACAAGTTTTGCTTCAAAGTTTTATTTCACAAAATGTAGTGCAAACAAAAATGAACAGTACAAAAAATATGAACAGTATGTAACTATAAATGAACAGTTTAAATTGAGCTGAACTGTCAGCTCCAGCTCTTTTCTTTTCATTAGCAGTTTTTTCTCTCTTTTCTCCCACCATCTCTGTCACCAGCCAGATGAAGCCATGTCTGAGACTGAGGAAGTCACTGGGTTTCTTCTAACAGCACCTTCACAATGCAGAACATTAGAAAGAGTAGTGTTATTGTAGCTTTTGATATAATGTAATGCACTGCAAATTTTCAAAAAGTTTTTATATTTCATAAACTGTATGTATGACTTTCAGCTGAATCAGTCAGTCACTTGTCAGATGCATAGAGAGGGAGGAGACAGGCCAAGGAGTGTCACCTCTCACGTGACACTGGTTGCATCACTACAGAAAAGTACTGTGATTGGTTTGTTGCGGCCAGGGGATTGTGGGATTTGTAGTTCTTGAAAGACCACACTTAAGCTAGGTTACTCGCTAAACCAGTCTCCCGGTCCGCACACACACTTTTGAGGGCAAAGGCGAGTGAAATGTTTGCACTAAGAGAAGCACATAGAAACTGTGAAAGATGGCCACTCGACCATATATTCATGTTGGTGGACGGGCAGAGGCGCCGCGCATAGATCTCTGGCTTCATTACTCGCTAACGTTAGCAGCTAATCACCACTGACACGCCTCAGCTGCGTTAGCACCCAACGTTAGCAGCTAATATAATTTATATACGGTATATAAATTATATTAGCTGCTAACGCCCAGTGTGGTATTACCACAGTGGCGTTAGCAGCTAAGCAGCTAATATAATTTATATACCACACGGGAGCTGCGTTAGCTGCTAATATAATTTATATACCACACGGGAGCTGCGTTAGCTGCTAATATAATTTATAAACCACACGGGAGCTGCGTTAGCTGCTAATATAATTTATATACCGTGCTTCATATGGCTTCATATAGACACAGGTGCTGTGTTAGCAGCCAATGTTAGTAGCGCTTAAAGTTAGCGACCGCTTTTAGCAAAATCAGACATCAGAGATCATTAAAGTTGAATCAAACATTTTCATCCTAAAAGCAGCAGGCTTAGCGAGGATGCTAACGCAGCCATAAGCCTGTGTCTAGTCACCGCCTTCACACGTCTTAAAGAAGAACAGACTTCTGTTTGGCTAATCATCTTATAGTTTTCTCCTCCAAAGACCAAAGGTTTTGTGGCACCAAAACTTAGTGAGAATAAAATCGCCATTTATTATCATTAGTTCAACAAAATTTAAAAGGTTTAAAATTCACTTACCAAGCCAGTTGAAAGATGAGAGGAGCCAGGGGGAAAATTAGGCAAATAAGGTCCTGGTCACATGCTGCAAAAGACTCCACTCTGCCACCTGGGCAGGTGTCAGAGTGTATGGCCAAACTGAAGGTTAGGATGTGGCCCACATGTGTTCTGCCATATCACATTTGCCAGTTACAAGTCAGGTGTGGCCCAAAAGTAAAATCTATTATCTGGGCCAAGTGCTTCAATTACAGAACTGTCCCAGAGGAGAAATCCCCTCCATTTTTGAAGGTATGGCCAAACCAATGTGGTTATGATGTGGCCCTCATGTGTTTTGCCGAATCACATCTCAGCCAGAGGAACCAGCTAGATGCCACATGTGGCCCAAAAGTCAATGCTATCAGGGTACTGATGCAACAACACACTAGAGATTAAAACAAAGGTTGAAGTTTTTACATTCGCTGTTCTAAACGTCCAGAGTCTGGCAAGGAACTGATGCATTTTACATTTTCAATTTGTGTGGAGTCAGGGTTTCCCCTAAACAAAAAATTGGCACCGGACAACGTGACCGGCAGGTTTTCAATTTACCGGACAAATGTTTGAAATTCCGGTCAAATATTATCTGGATTTATTGAGCTTAAAATTATATGCAGGCTATATAAGAATATCAAGGCATGTCAATTTATAGCGTAATCTTTTTATTGAAAAGAGGCTGTATCAAATTAAATGAGTGCCGTCAACTGACTCACGTGCGTAACGTCTAAAATAAATAAATAAATATTGCACAAGCCTGTGCTCTTTTAACATGAACATTGCATACAATTGCAAACAATTGCAACTACAATTTGCAAACACAAAAAAAGGCTCATACCATTTTAATAACTCTGCGTGCTGCCAACTTGAAATCAAATAGATGCAATAAAAACTTAATTCAGCAGCTGAATTAAAATCCAAAGTCTCAAGTGTCTCTCCACAACTTGTAATGTGCATCAGTCTTGTGACCTTGTTCTCCCCCAGGCGACTTCGCTGCGCTGTTTTGATCCGGTTCTGCAGAGAAAAACCTCTCTCTCTCTCTCTCTCTCTCTCTCTCTCTTTCTCTCTCTCTCTCTCTCTCTCTCTCTCTCTCTCTGGTACACCGGAGACAGGGATCACGCAGTCTATTTTTTTTTTTTTTTTAAATAATAATAATAAATAAAATTACGTGGAAATTGAATGTTTTAATAAAATTCAAATTGTGAATATTTTCATCGGACATTTACAAATTACAAATTAGTCTGGTGATTACCGAATACCCAGAGTGGAATATTTATATATATGGAAGAAGAACTGTGTAGTTGGGCGGCATGGTGGTGCAGTGGTTAGCACTGTTGCCTCACAGTGAGAAGGTCCTGGGTTCGATTCCCACCCAAGGTCCTTTCTGTGTGGAGTTTGCATGTTCTCCCCGTGTCTGCTTGGGTTTCCTCCCACCGTCCAAAGACATGCAGGTCAGGTGAATTGGAGGAGCTAAATTGCCCCTAGGTGTGACTGTGTGTGAATGTCAGTGTTTGTCTGTCTGCCCTGCGATGGACTGGCGACCTGTCCAGGGTGTCTCGCTGCCTATGAGCGCTGGGATTGGCTCCAGCAACCCCCCGCGACCCTAGTGAGGATAAGCGGTTTAGAAGATGAATGAATGAATGAACTGTGTAGTTAACAGGAGCAGCTCCAGACACCATGACTGGAAAAAAGACATCACCGTACTGGACACACTGTTTGACTGACAGGTGATCAGGTTGGGTTTCCATGACGCTGCCAAACGGTGCCAATCTCCTTTGATCTGACATCAGATGTGACGGACAGTCGATATGGAGATACATTTATGTGCTGATTGAGATAGTAGCATTGAATAGTGGTTTTTGTGGGTATTTATTGTTAATGTGCCTGACAGTCTGTGAGGTTGTGGTGACGTGTGTGCACTGCCCGCCTGTCAGCCAAACTTCCACTGAGCCGGCTCCGCTGCGCCTTGTGCTGAAAGTAGACGTGGTTTCAGATGGTGAGCTTTTGGCGCACCTCGGCGAAGCCTTTTGGCACGAAACTGTCACAGTGCCAAGCTGAATCTGTAGACACCTCCCCCTGCTGCGCTGCCACTCCCATCTTTGCGCACCTCGGTCTTTGAAACTTGCAAATCGTCCGCCTCTCCCGTTTCGCCGGTCGAAACTAGCTCTGCGCGGGGTTCGCCTCACTGCGCCACCCCGTGCTGCGCCGGGAAACTAGAGCCCAGTGTGACAGCGCTGATGTATGGTAAATTAACAGTATACTTTTATTATTATTGTTATTGTTAAAACCGATGTTAGTCATAGGCCTACGTCTGAGCAAAAACACACCTGTCGCCAAACGCACACCACCAAAAGAGGAGTCCAAACATAACTGAACACTATTTTAACAATTGCACTATTAATGGAAATATCCAATTCAACATTAACGAGCCCAAATAGCCTGATGTGACATGATGATGGCACTAGATGAAAAAGCAATCTTAGCGTCTGTGTTGCTTGGCAACCGTTCTGTCCACTCTATCTTGCTTGGTGGAAGAATGAATAGTTCTCAATTTTATTGTTGCATTATTACCAATAAATTATTGATTTTTTTTTTCTTGTGTGTTTATTTTATGGGCTATATGTAGGGTAACCGTTTTATATTAGAACGCCCCTCAGCTAGGGCTGGGCGATATACCGAAAATTTACCGATACCGAAATATATGACGATAACCGACGTCACTTTGCTCATGTCGGTCTGTTCGGTATTTTAAAAAAACAAAATAAAAGTCGTCTTTGTCTTTTTTGGCTGTGTAGGCAGGCATGTTCATGTCCCTTTAAGACGCTGTACTACGTGTCCAGCGTGTGTGGTCACGTGACTCCACCCCTCCAGTCTGCAACAAGAAGGGAACAGTGTTGCCAACTTGGCGACTTTCTCGCTAAATCTGGCGACTTTCCAACTCTCCATGGCGACTTTTTTTGTCAAAAGTGACTTGAGACAAATCTAGTGACTTTTCCTGGTGTTATTGGAGACTTTTCTGGTATTTTGGAGACTGAAAGCTCGTGTCGTTCCTCTGCAGTTCCTGTTCTCAGCGAGCAGCGGGTGCTGCCGCGAGCCCCTCCCCCGCCCCAAAGTCCTCCCAGGCGGTCACAGCCTCCAGCTGCAGTCAGGAGAGGAGCAGAGAGGAGACACCACTCCGCCTGCAGGCAGCAGATGAA
>NC_043992.1:40228865-40278865 GCF_902150065.1 Myripristis murdjan | reverse complement strand
ACTATACAAAAGTATCAACAGAAATACTCACTGTGGCGTGGTCAAGAAAACAAAGGAAATAACAAGACAAAGTATCAACAAAAAGCTGTGGCAATAAGGCAAAATGGCAAGGCAAACTGTGGCAAACAAGACTAGAATGGCGTGGTTTACTTGGCAGACGGCACAAGACAAACTGGCACAGGACAAGGGAAAACGCTGACTATATATACACACACACAAGGTAATGGGGAACAGGTGGAAACAATCAGGGCGGGGAAAGACAATCAACTGGGGAAACACAACAGGAAGGGCAAGTTACCTGACACAGAAGGGAAGTGGGACTTCAAAATAAAACAGGAAATCACAAGACAAGACATGACAACACTTAACATTTTTTCCTTTTCATGACACATATTTATTTACAAATAAAGGGTTATTCAACATAAATGCCAAGAAATGCAAGAATTCAAAAAATTCAACTTCCTAGTCCTAGTCAAACTTTTCAAAGCATCTTAAAATGCAGAGAAACTGTGCAGAAACTTGCCATTCAACTCCCCAGCTGTGTCCCAATAACAGTAAGAGGATGGGAGTGAGGCCTACATGGCAAGGTAAGAGAGGAAGGGAGAGAGCGATGAAGGGATGTGGTGAAGGGGTCAGGCGCTCCTCTCAGTCTCAAACCTTCTATAATCCACACGCAACAGCATCTCTTGCTCACCTCTTGCAAAACCAAACTTTCACCTCAAAACAGTTCAATCTGTGCTCAAAACTGAACTGTGTTGTCAAATTGTCCCGCGAGTCCATCAAAATTAAAAACACTACTGAGCAGTCACTAAACACTACATAGAAAAATAGAAAACACAATGCTCAGGACATGAAGCTGTAGAAATAAATGTTTATTGTTCACTGTAGGCTAAATGCATGTTGCAAAACAAAAAACCTGTGCATTTAGCACTTGTATATAGTAAAAAAACAAAGTACAAAAAACAGAAATCTTGTGCATTTACACGTAGCACTTGCACAGTACAAAAACAAACAGAAATCTTGTGCATTTAGCACTTGTATACAGTAAGGCTACATAAAAATAAAGTACAAAAATATACAAATGAGAAGTGCATTACTCAGCCGCAGCATCATTTCTCTGTTCTGGGCCAACTTCCTCGACCACCTCGACCACCTCGACCACCTCGACCTCCTCGACTTCCTCGACCACCTCGACCACCTCGACCTCCACGACCTCCTCGACCTCCTCTCACACAAACTCCTCCTCTCAGATTTCTATCCATTGTAGGGCCTCACACAGCAGTGCTCTCTGAACTGGCTTATATATGTTCCCTCACATCATTAGCCACAAGTGTGATCAGTTTTTAGTTGTTGTGTTCAACCAGTGACACCAGTGCTTTACTTGTGTTTGACTTTTGCCACCAGTGCTCACCATTATGCAACACAGGAGCATCACAATGAAAATGTGTTGGTAAGTTGTGTCTAAACAGGTGAAATGTGCTTATGGTTTTGCCAAAAGAGTGACTGATTCAATCAGTGGGTTCAGGCAATGGAGCATTTGGTTCAGACAACAGGGTTTAGTGTTTTAGCAACTGAGAAAAACTGTAACTCAAGTTATCATGACCTAAACTCAGAGACCACACCTTTCTCCAAGTGCAAACACTCAGCCTAAAAATTGCTAACACACCAATCAGAATTGTGGGTCAATAAATAGGCCTGGAGGCCTGGAGGCTTGTTCATGTGCTTTGGAACAGTGGATCACAACCATGCCGAGGCTGGTGGACAACAAAGAGGAAGAGGAGGAGGATGAAGCAACTTTACCGTGTGCCTTTTGAGAGGAATTCTGACAGGGTTAAGGAGCAACGATTCCAATATGTGCAGGTTATTGCTATACAACACAGAAATGTTATAGTATGTAGAGTAAAGGCCCATCTTTCATTCCAATACACACAGTACTGTGTTTGAAGTCAAATGTGTGTTTTTGACTCCTGTAGAGAAGCTTTGAGATGGATGCCATCATGAGTACATCTTTATCGATGAAGCAGGCTTCAATCTGACAAAAAGGTGCAAAAGGGGCCGCAACATCATTGGACACCGAGCAATCACACAAGTTCCAGGCCAGAGGGGAGGCAGCATCACCGTGTGTGTGTGTGTGTGTGTGTGTGTGTGTGTGTGTGCAGCTATTAGCAATCATGGCATCCTCCACCGCCACGCCATACTGGCTCCACAAGGGGATATTTCCCACATCACATAATGTGTGATGTTGACGAAATACTATGGCCTGACCCTGACCTGAGACAAGATCATGCTGATGCTGTTGCTGATGCTGATGAACCTGTATATGTGCTGAATATGGAAATACTGTGAATAAAACCTATAGTGGACATTTTGGTGGCAGCGTTTTGAATGAATCCCTCCAGTGTGTAACAAACACTCATGTAGTGTGTGTTTTGACAGCTTGTGTGTGTTGTCTGAGGGTAAAAACTAATTGGGACCCAGAAGTTGGATGTTTGTACCGTTGGGTGTGAGTTTTTAGAATTGTGTGTGAAGATTTGAGAAAATGGTGAGTTGTTCCAGGAATTGTGTCTAAGCAGTTGAGAAAAACTGTAATGAAGGTGCCAGTGTGTCTACTGCAACTGCTGCTGCTGCTGCTGCTGCTGCTGCTGCTGCTGTTGCTGCTGCTGCTGCTGCTGCTGCTGCAGTGTCTACGAAAATTCAGTTCAACTGTAAATAGTTAAAAGTTTGTTTTTGTATTTTATAATATATTTTTGTAGCACTATGTAGAGTGAATAAAAAAGGCATATTTATATAATAAACATATATGAATAAAAAACAAACAACACATTTTTTTTGTACATTAGTAATTCATTTTGCGCATAATTTTACATTATTGTCAGTAATAATTAATTTAAACAACACAAAAACAATAGGGCTTCGCACTGTTCCAGTGCTCGGGCCCTAAAAATCTGAAGAGCCGCTTGGGAGCCGAAAGAAACAGAATTCCCATCACTAATGACATCAGTGCTCAGGCTTCAGGTGTAGTTTATTATGCTTCTTCTACCAGAGACTAGACGCTTCCATGGCGTACTGGTGCCCTCTACTGTTGTGTACGTGTAGCTGCAGGTGGATATGGATAAATGAAAACGAAACTTATGTTCAGCCACCTATTATAGTCGTGTGGTAACTCACCCGGGCTGCACACCTCTGTACCGAACCCAACGCCCTGTACCGAAAATTTTCAGTATGAATACATGTATCGTTACACCCCTGGTTCCCTCTAAATGTTGCTGGCAAATACCCCAATATTCTTTCCCAAGTCCATTTTTAAAAGCCCAGACCAAGGCATTTCTTCTTTTATATGGCATAAAGGCTCAGTTAGAATACAAAATACACTCTTACAGATGCCAAAAGCATCAGAGGGGCTTGCCCTTCCAAATGTCCAAATATATTATTGGGCAGCTAAATTAATATCTAAATTACACCCCTGTAGTTAGACAGTTGCTGTGAATATGGAAACAGTTTAAACTCCATTCCGTATTTGAGGCAATTCCAGTACTCTTTCCCTGTAACAACAACCCATTTTTCCCTTTGTCTCTAAATGATAATGTCTGAGTGATTTAGCATAAGATCATTTGAAGATCTGTATATAGATAAAGTGTTGTTGCCACCTTCTGTCAACTGTCCCTGAAATTCAGACTCTATAAAAGTCACCTTTTCAGATATCATCAGATATCACCACCATCTACCTGCCTTACAGAGCTTACACACCTGGAGAACCCACAAAGTGCTGTGAGGATGGTGCTCTTTGATTCCTCCAGTGCTTTTAACACCATCCGGCCTCTCTGACTAGCTAAGATGCTCTTGGAGATGTAGGTGGACCAGGACCTCGTGGCCTGGGTTACAGACTACCTCAGCAACAGGCCATGTCTGACACCCTCAGGAACAGTGATGTTACTATTTTTGTTCATCCTCTGCACCTCTGACCTCTTTGACTCAGGAACATGCCACCTACAGAAGTTCTCAGATGACTCCTCAATTGTCGGCTGTGTCACAGAGGACAGGGAGGAGGAGTTACTTCATAGGATGATGTGGCAGCAACCACTCACCGCCGCTCAGCATCGGAAAAACCAAGGAGCTGGAGGTGGACTGCCAATGCAGCTGTTGTTCCTGGGAGCCAGGAAGAACAGGCTGCTCTGCCCATGTAGGAATCAGTCCCTTAATGTGTGCATTAGGCTGCTATGGATGTTCTACTATTAACTAATGACCAGTGTTATCTTCTGTGCTGGGAAGGTAGCATCAGGGCTTATGGTGCCAACATATGGGCCAAGCTGGTGAAGAAGAAGAAGATGAACAGCTCTTAGTCCAGTAATTTTAGGCCAAAATTTGGGTCAACCTAGGACAAATTGCAAGAGAAGCAAACTCAACTATTTTGTATCCTCAGTTTTTCCTGATTGAGGGAAAAAAAGTCCAAAGGAATCCCAAGTTACAAGTTGTTTGAATTATTCTGTTTACACATGCATATCACACATTATCTGATTTGATATGCGCTAATAAGAAATATCAGGAATAAAAGCCAGAAGATAGATAGATTTACTTTAGATAGATTTACTTTATCTGGGAATTTCCCAGTTTGATCCCAAACTGGGAAATTCCCAGATAGAACAGATGTTTAAACAGTGAATTAATTCACTATTATATAGTAACCTTTTAATTCACTGTTTAAATATCTGTTCTTTCATTTATTCCTTATATTCCTTATTAGCACAGATCAAATCAGATCATGTGTGATATGCATGTGTAAACAGAATAATTCAAAAAACTTATAATTTACTTTTTTTCTTGTCTTTGTGTGTGTAATCAACTTGTGAATTTTTATAGTGATATCTGAAAGCCAAATGTGTGTTAAAAGGCTGTTTTTTTGGTGTTATATGGTCATATAGAGGTGATTTTCAAAACTTTCCACCAATGGGATTCCTTGGGACTTTTTTCCCCTCACTCAGGACAAACTGAGGATACAAAATCAGTTGAGTTTGCTTCTCTTGCAGTTTGTCCTAGGTTTTTTCATAAAATGACTGGACTATCTGTGGTGGAGGCAGTGATGGAGAAAAGGATAGGCTAGATATACTCTCTATACACGTGCATTTACAAACAGATAAAGTATGAGTGTATGTACTGTATGTATATTTTAGAAACGGCATCAGTGTCCTGATTTGAGGCATTGTGTAAGGACAAAGGCGATAGGGGTCTATTGTGTCCTATTCCTATTTGGCCATATTTTACCTTTTTTGTACATAGGTATTGCTATTTTTCTTTTTTCCAGGGATAAATGAGAAACTATTTCTATAGGGACATAGTGAAAAAAAATCTGGTCTTGATGTGAATTTCTTGCTTTGAGGTTAACTTTAATGTCAACTACTGCTACTGCTGCTGTGTCATTTGAATTTCCTCTTCAGGGGATCAATAAAGGTAAATCTAAACTATTGGTTTATTATAATTACAACTATTACATGAGATTTTAGGGTAGATTCTGCTTCAGAACAGCTCAGAGAGGAATATATGGTTTTATATCAGAAAACACATGGAACCTATACCACAGTGTCATTAATGGAAGACGAACATACTGGACATTATTTCTTAATATACAGTCTGTTATTACACCACATAATTCTTGTATCACTAACCAGACGGTGGTGAGAGAGTGGAATGAGGAGCAGAGCCTTACCACCCTGGACAGAAATATCACGGGGTAAAAGAATAAAACTAAGCTATTATTCTTATACTTTGTACATGTTGCATTACCTGATCAAAGATTTGTACATTGATACAAGTTTATACATTATACAAAGACACAGCACCCCCTAGTGACACATTTTAAGACCATTTCATTCTGAACAATGCTATAGTAATGACTGAAGAAATGGAAAGACCTGTTTTCGTGATGCCGTGTTTAATTAAGGTAAGATAATGTCAACCACAGGTTAGGCAGGAAAAGCATGAAAGCAAGAAATATGAATTATGGCTAAATATTCTCTTGAAAATAAACTCTTGAAATTGACTCTGGTATGAAATAGGTAATCAGTTTTGGATTTCTTGCCTTGGGAATCCAAAGGCAGAAAACACCCTACATTTACTCTCTCCTTCTGTCTCACACTTTCTGTCTTCATACTTTACACACACACGTCATTATCAGTTTTAACAGTTCAGTCTGTAATAGCAGGATAAGGCGTGGTATTAATCTGCCTGGGCTTAGGTTGTTTGATTCCCACATCAGGACAAAATACAGAAAAAAAAAACAAAACAAACAAACAGCAGGTGATTAATACTGTCAGAGGGACATTCCTGTGTATTTTTTCATACTTAATATATTTAAGTTGTAATGGAACTGTATTTAATATCAGATTACACCAGGATCTTTTGGACCACTTGAATTACACTATAATATATTTTAATATACTTTTAAAATCTCGTGCTTCATTTGCTCAAAATCAGCTTTGCATGTAGTCAAATTCTATTTTTCATTATCTTGTGATGTAAAACAAAACAAAACAAACAATAAAAAAAACCACCAACATTTAAATATAAGTAATAATTGCATGTTATCTAGATATCTAGTATATCTGGTATATATTTGAATACTTATGTATATTGTATGTTTGACATATTTTCATAGGTAGTGGCAGATTCAAGGGTAGGCTCCTTAAAAGCTCTGCTTCAGCCTTACCCTTTTGGTTGAATCCTTACTGAATTTTTTTTTTGCTTGTTTGAATTAATGGTAGTGATAAGAAATATGAGTTTGTGTTATAATGTTTGGATTGACCAAATAAACCAACCTGATCTCACAGAAATCCGTGAAATGAGCACAACCTCTTAACAACGCATTGCGTGCTCCTGGCACATAACCTGTTATAATTATGTGTGGCCACCACAGAAACAGCGTCCACTGAAAGTCAATTAGGATCCGTGTCGTATGGCCACCACGCAAACGCTGTCCACTGAAAGTCAATTTCATGTGGGTGGTAGTTCATAGATCCCGGAAGTGCAAATTTAATCAAAATAAAATAAAAAATAAAAAATCGCCAGTTTTCTAGACTAGGCCTACCATATTGACCCGCATAAAAGACGACCCTGATTTTAAGATGACCCCTCTTTTTCAAGACCATTTTTGGAAAATAGGCTACTTTTTATATGGACAAAATCTTGTTTGAATAAAAAAGCCACCGGCCTGCATCAGGCGGGTCGGCCGCGGCACCGGCTGGTACCGCGCCCACCCGGTCAGGTCTGCGGGATCTGACAGGTGAGTGGTCAGTGCCGCGGTCGGCCCGCCTGGTGCCATGGCCGGTAGGAGTAGTATGGAAGGGCGCAAGCCAGTAATTTCGCCTAGGGCGGCACATAGGCAGAACCGCCACTGTATAGTTTATAATGTCATCATTTTCATATTTTTCTAGTCCACAAAAATCACATTTTAAGCCATTTTGAAATCAATGAACGAAATTTTATTTTAATCTGAAAAACACCGGCGTTACCAAGGCAACGCGCATCATGCTACCTGGTGACTCCCGGCTTCTCGGCTTCAAAGACGTCACGCCGTGGGTGGTGGTTCATAGATCCCGGAAGTGCAAATTTAATCGGTATTCTGAAAAAAAGGTCTGATTATTAGCCATAACGTTGTAACCACCCAAGGCAGACTTACCACGAGCTATGAGGATGTGTAACGATGGCATGTGTCCACAAGTCCCGTATAATATCAACTTTATTTTAAGAAAACACGTTTTATTTGCAATATCATATCACGGAGAAGCACTACATTACCCATAATCCTAGTGTTTATCAGCGACGTGTCTGAATTGACAGCTTTCATCAATAAAGTCAATAAAATCTAATAAAGTGCATGAAAGTTGATAATGTGCTGATATGTTACGCCATTGAACACAACCCTTTCAGTCAGCGAAACAGAGCGGGTGGAAAACCCGTCGAAACACGTCAAAAATAGCACTAAAGATTTATATAGTCTATATATATATTTTTTTTTTCATAACACATCTTTATTCGTGGTATAAACATAGGCTACATGTTACGGTTATGCTTTTGCTGTTGAAAAACTACCGTATGTATGGTTTTTAAACCTAAATTCACAATGTTTATCCTAACCCGGAAGAGGGGTACCAGAACTACAATTCGTGCAGAGTTGCAACACACAGAGCTTTCCTGCGCCATAGCTTTTGTAGTTCTAACATGTTATGTCTATTATATGAAGTGGTGATCACTAATTTTGCAATCTTAATCAAAGTTTTTGGGTGTGGGAAGAACGCCTGTTTGGTCAGATTTTAATTTTTTTTTTCTTAAGATAGTGAAATCATGTTTTTTCCATGTTTTGACACTAGTCGGTGGCGCCCCCTATTGGTTTGCCATCGGACATGATAGTAGAGGTCAAGAGCTTTCCAAAAATGTTGACCCCATGTCTCTACCATATTTTGTTGCTGCACTGTAAGCCTTTAAAAGTGTCTCAGGTGCAAGGTTCAAAGGGCACTTGTGGGGAGCAGGAACTGCCCACTGGTCTCACACTGAGATATGTTACTCCATAGGTCAAGACCTTTCAAACGATGTCTTCATTGTTGTTCTGTGACAAAGTTTGATTTTCATCGTGCTCCAAGCCAAGGCTGTCTCAGGTGTACATCTGCAGACCTCTTTTAGGGCCAAGCTTGATAAAATCAGTCAAACTTCTTTAAGGGGGTATGTAATGGCCAAATTTATTTAGAATATTGATGTTAGTCATATACACAGTCATACTTTTCAATTTGGACCATTTCAAAGCTTATTTTCCCCATAAAATACTCAATGTTTCATATTTCAGATTTTCCCATTAACTTAATATGGCCACCTGAGACACTTTTAAAGGCTTACAGTGCAGCAACAAAAAATGGCACAGACATGGGGTCAACATTTTTGGAAAGCTCTTGACCTCTACTATCATGTCCGATGGCAAACCAATAGGGGGCGCCACCGACTAGTGTCAAAACATGGAAAAAACATGATTTCACTATCTTAAGAAAAAAAAATTAAAATCTGACCATTCAGGCGTTCTTCCCACACCCAAAACTTTGATTAAGATTGCAAAATTAGTGATCACCACTTCATATAATAGACATAACATGTTAGAACTACAAAAGCTATGGCGCAGGAAAGCTCTGTGTGTTGCAACTCTGCACGAATTGTAGTTCTGGTACCCCTCTTCCGGGTTAGGATAAACATTGTGAATTTAGGTTTAAAAACCATACATACGGTAGTTTTTCAACAGCAAAAGCATAACCGTAACATGTAGCCTATGTTTATACCACGAATAAAGATGTGTTATGAAAAAAAAATATATATATAGACTATATAAATCTTTAGTGCTATTTTTGACGTGTTTCGACGGTTTTTCCACCCGCTCTGTTTCGCTGACTGAAAGGGTTGTGTTCAATGGCGTAACATATCAGCACATTATCAACTTTCATGCACTTTATTAGATTTTATTGACTTTATTGATGAAAGCTGTCAATTCAGACACGTCGCTGATAAACACTAGGATTATGGGTAATGTAGTGCTTCTCCGTGATATGATATTGCAAATAAAACGTGTTTTCTTAAAATAAAGTTGATATTATACGGGACTTGTGGACACATGCCATCGTTACACATCCTCATAGCTCGTGGTAAGTCTGCCTTGGGTGGTTACAACGTTATGGCTAATAATCAGACCTTTTTTTCAGAATACCGATTAAATTTGCACTTCCGGGATCTATGAACCACCACCCACGGCGTGACGTCTTTGAAGCCGAGAAGCCGGGAGTCACCAGGTAGCATGAAGCGCGTTGCCTTGGTAACGCCGGTGTTTTTCAGATTAAAATAAAATTTCGTTCATTGATTTCAAAATGGCTTAAAATGTGATTTTTGTGGACTAGAAAAATATGAAAATGATGACATTATAAACTATACAGTGGCGGTTCTGCCTATGTGCCGCCCTAGGCGAAATTACTGCCTTGCGCCCTTCCGTTCTAGCCGCGTACGCGCGCGTGCGCGCGCGCGCAGCGAGAACTTCCAAGGGATAACGGCCGCTACCGGTGCCCCTCTGGCGGCTACACGCGCCCCTCCCAGAGCAGGGGCGCCAACACCTGCACAAATACCTTTTTTGGAAAAATACTTTTTATATGGACAAAATCTTGTTTGCATAAAAAAAAGCCAGCCGGCTTGATGCTTACAGGTACTGCGCCCACCCGGTCAGGTCTGCCGGATCTGACAGGTGAGCAGCACACACATACTGCCATCCTCTCATTATAAATCAACTTTTGTTCATACGCGGCTGCAGCAGCACAACGGACAGTGACACAGACAACATGGTTGATTATTGACTGCGCAATGCGGCCATTCGCCGGTAATTGCGGCATCAGGCGAGCCTACCTACTGGTTTATATGCAAGCACAATACATGTGTATTTGCTTAGACCCCAATATTAGACGAGGGCGTTTTTCAGGGAATTTTCAATGGAAAAAATATTGTCTTATATTCAGATGAATACGGTAATAGAAAACTGCTTTGCAGCGAGGATTTTTTTTTTTTTTTTTTTTTTTTTTTTTGCGCTCATGCCGCCCCCCACGTGACATGAAAATATGCCGCCCCGGGCGGCTGCCTGCTTCGCCCGTGCCTAAAACCGCTACTGGCGGCACTGACCACTCACCTGTCAGATCCCGCAGACCTGACCGGGTGGGCGCGGTACCAGCCGGTGCCGCGGCCGAACCGCCTGATGCAGGCCGGTGGCTTTTTTATTCAAACAAGATTTTGTCCATATAAAAAGTAGCCTATTTTCCAAAAATGGTCTTGAAAAAGAGGGGTCATCTTAAAATCAGGGTCGTCTTTTATGCGGGTCAATATGGTAGGCCTAGTCTAGAAAACTGGCGATTTTTTATTTTTTATTTTATTATTTTATTTTGATTAAATTTGCACTTCCGGGATCTATGAACTACCACCCACATGAAATTGACTTTCAGTGGACAGCGTTTGCGTGGTGGCCATACGACACGGATCCTAACTGACTTTCAGTGGACGCTGTTTCTGTGGTGGCCACTAGAGTTCTCATCAGGCCTGAAAATTAAGACCCGACCCGACCCGGACCAGACTGGGCCAGCCCGAGGCCCGACCCGACCCGACTAATTAGCCGAACTTTAGGCCCGACAGCCCGACAAAGCCCGAAAAAAAAAAATCGCCAAATTCGCCATTATTTAACAGAGCCGGTCGGCCGCGGCACCGGGGAACCATCAGTCGGTATCAGGCGGTGCCGCGGCCGGCCCGCCGCGGCATGTGCGGGTCAATACGGTAGTCTAGAAAACTGGAGATTTTTTTTTTTTTCTCGTGCGCCCCCAAGTAGATTGCACCCTGGGCAGTTGCACTGCCCATAGCAGAAACCGTCCCTGCTGCCGAGTGTGCCAGCACAGCGGGATACTGCTGCAACTCTCTCTCACTTGTTTGCGCTGCGCTCGCACAGCTGGTTGTCTGTCTGTCACTGAAAGTTTAGCCTCCAAATCCAATCCAGTCTCTCACTCTCTCCACCAGTCACATAAAAATGAAACGTCATAATCAATAACAGAGCACATAATTCTATTTTTTTATTTAAAAAAAAAAAAAAAAAAATCCCCCACAGAACCCGAAGCCCGACCCGACCCGCCCAATTCACGTAAATTTTAGGCCCGACCCGACCCGAAAATGTCGGGTCGGGTCGGGTCGGGTCGGGTTCGGGCAGAAAATGAGAACTCTAGTGGCCACACATAATTATAACAGGTTATGTGCCAGGAGCACGCAATGCGTTGTTAAGAGGTTGTGCTCATTTCACGGATTTCTGTGAGATCAGGTTGAATAAACTGTATTCATTCATTCATTCATTCATTCATTCATTCAGGCTGTTTGAAGGGCTGGGCCGAAAACATAAAAAGGCCACCTGCTGCATGACAGGCAGTCCCACCAGCGCTCAAAAAGATATGGACCTGGGCTGTGAGGCTCCGCAAGTGGAACCCCAGAGATATTCTGTAACTTGGATTATGATTATTATCCATAATGTTGTAAACACTGAAGGCAGACTGACCACGAGCTGGGAGATTATAATACAACGTTTTCTGCTCCTGTTGAAGCTACAAGTCTGGATAAAAACAACCTCGTTTTTAGAAAAATGAGTTTTATTCACGGTGTCACGGAAAAGTACTACACTACCCACAATCCTAACCGTGGCTCTGATTGGTGGAGCTAACTGTTACCTTGGAAACATTCACTGCACCTGCGAGTGTTTCCATTGGCTAGTGAGTGATGTCAGTAACGTCAACATTAGTCAGCCCTGGTAACACTGGTTAAGGAAACATTACATTAACATTAGATAACATATGATGGACACTGTAGTTCTTTTGTGATTGGCGCTATTAGATACACAGTCTTGTACCCATGACTTTTTTTTTTCTCGTTTCTCTCAATTTCTAAATGCAGATCTTATTTAATCACACTAATTTCTGCTCCTGTCCAATTTCAGACCACTTGAATACGTGGAACCGTATAAACTCAGCTACCGTGATAAAACTCTTCCGGACCACAAGGGTCTTCGAATTATCACGTGACTGCCCAGGTCTATGGTGCATCATGTATGATGAAATAGTCTTTGTCAGCCATTAAAATTAACATTGTTAATAGGTGATCCAGATTATATGTAAAATGCTGAGATGATACACGGAAGTAATAACCTTTCAAATTTTTATTCCCAAACGCCTCCTAAGTAAAATACAGAGGCAACTACTGACATATGTTTCACACACACACACACACACACACACACACACACACACACACACACACACACAAATAACCCACTCTTGAATTAAATGAAAATGTAATTCACACCAAACTTTAAATTTCTACAGGCTTTTTGTGCAAACCACTCTCAAATAATTCTCGTAGGAAAGGATTTTCACATTTCTGCTCGATTTCCAAATTGAGGTTATCATAGAATCAGCTAAGCAAGGTACCTGTTAGCTCCTAAGCCAAGCATCTAGGCTAAACATGGGGTAGAAGTATCTATAAAAGCACTTTCAGTGTACACACATTTGTCTTTGGGGAATTCGGAATTGGTAAAAATGTACAACTTGAAGAAAGCCTGCTGCATTGTCTCCTTCACAGGTCACACACTGTAGCAGGATGCCAGGGTGACAGCTCAGACTGTGTGAGCCCCTCTGACATCTGAGCGTTAGGAAGGGGCTCGAGCTAAAACTGCAAACCTGTACAGATGGGATGGATGGAAGTTTTAACAACTTACCTAAAGCGTACTTTGAAAATTAAAACAACACGGACAGTGCAGATTACATCAGAGATTACATCAAAATGCTAGCAAGATACTGGGCTACTGATGTGGAAAAACTTCTGTCCAGATCAGGCCAGATTGGCTGCAAAAATCTTCTTATACTTGGTACCAAAAACACCAATAAAAGAGTCTTGAAGTCTTCAAAAATTAAGACTTGAATCAGGCAGAGTTTCGAGCATACAAGTTTATTTGCATTTGAGATCTCAAACGAAACAAACAGGGAGTCGTATCACGAAGAAAAGATGACTGACGTTCTTTGTTTGAGCACTTGATTTTATACCCTCCCAACCATTGTGTCATCGATTCTATAACAAAGAGATCATACATGATCACAAGAGTAGATATGCCAGTGTAAGGCTTTCTGGTAAGACAACAATTTTAATTGGGCCAGATGTACCTTAGGTTTGCAGAACTTGGACTCTGGCCGATGATTAGTGATATTGTTTTTCTACACAAGGATGGCTGACTGGATACATTCTAATTAGGTAAGACCTTGATATGCCTTTAGGCATGGCAGTTGTGGTCAGTGCAGGTTTGTTCTCTTACAGAATGCTACTTGACCTGTGTGAGCCTTGACGTCATCATAGTGAGAAAGCATCACCTAAGTGCTTATACTCTTGCTTGTTTCTAGACTAATGCTGACTCCTGTCCTTCATTATGAGCTCTCTCTCTCTTCTTTAATACCCTCTGCAGTGTTGATTTTTTAGGCTCAGAATTACCTCTACATGTCCCCCCTTTGTGACTAAAAGTCACATCATCACAAAAACCATTCCAGTCAACCATCACTTCCAGTGCATGCAAAAAAGAATTCCAGTGACTATAGTAATGTTATGCCAGTGGTTAATCAGAATCATTCGTGTATACTTCAGTACAGATCCCATCAAGAAAACACAGGGTATTTCAAGTGAGAATAACTTCTGTAAAACAAACAAGTATATAGTAAACATAAACTAAAACCGTAAAAAGGTAATACCAGATAGTAAGACAAGGCACTCAATAGTATATATAATGTCATCATAATAAACCAATAGAATACATATAATGCCATGATAATAAAACATAATATAGGGTCTTTCCTTTTTTATCAATAATAAGATGTAAATAGCCCTTTATGCATGTTCCGACAGTACTCAGCATAATACAGTGGTACATCTACATTCTACATGTTCCAGCAGTGCAGAAACAGCATTCGGTCTGAACATTCTAGTCTGCGTAGACGGTATTAAACCTGCCTATCGACGATCCTCTCAGCCGTTGGTAAATGCTCAGACGCTCACTGAGCATTGCATGTCGTTGGTTGAGCTCTATGAGTTGTTGGTCGAACTCTGCATTTTGTTGGTTGAGCTCTGCAATTTGTTGATTGAGCTCTTCATTTTGTTTCCTTAAGTGGGCAATCTCCTCACGTACCTCCTGATCAATGCAACACTCGCGCTGATAGTGACTTTGTGATGACACAAGTGTCATGGACGTTGCCAGAGCTGCCTCCTGCTCTGGTGCATTTGGTACCCAGAAACGAAACTCATTGTATGACAAGGTGGCACGATTCTGGGTTACATAAGGTACATCATTCTTGTAGGAGGGTTGGGGCTCATCCATTGGGTTAGGGATGGTAGAGGAAATGTGGGGAGAACTACTATTCTTCATGACAGGACTAGGGGAATTTGGTGGAGCAGATTGGTCTGGGGATGAGCAAAATGAAATTGGAGAGGCAAGAGAGGCAAGACTTTCCGTGTCTAGGTTGTCCTTCGGCTCCCTGCGATCTCCCATGTTGAGCCTGGCAGGTCCAGGCTGCTCAGCTGTGATAGCATGGGGTTGTGGAGCTAAGGGGTTGAACCAGCTCTGGTGCTCATATACCTCATTGGATCTGAAAGAAGAGAGTGGCGGGGGTACTGGGACCTCCATCCCTGGGCGTTCACTCAGTTGATTCTGCCAGGACAATGACTGGTAGGGTGCGTAGCTCCTTGGCATAAATCTCGCCAGGTTCCACTGGGCGTTGGTTCTGCTGGTGGCTGGTGTCGGTAATGGAGGGTAAAGGCCCAGACCAGGTCCTGGTGTGGCTGGTGGATAAGATTCCGACGAAACAGGGAACAGGGTGAGCAGCTGGTGTGGCAAACTTGGCTGCTGCGGATCTCCTGTAAGTGAAACTGGCACACATGGTGGTGTTGGGCCCACCCTTGGTTCCCAAGAGCTCTGATGTCCATCAGCCATGTATTCTGGCAAGACAAAGCACAGTCTTAGTTAAACAGTTTATTGCTCCTCCAGACTGGAGGTCATCTTCATACTGCTCGTCATGCAGCTCCTGGCAAAACCTTAGCACCTGATCTGTCTTCCTAATCCACCTAAGCCATTTGTCAAACGCTTCCTTAGTTCTAGGAAATCCCCCTACCCCATCTGAATCCCAATATTTATTATATTTACCATCTATCATAAACGGTTTTCCTTTCTTATCCCAAGACCGGTAAGGATAAGGTGGTTGAGGTTTGAGTAAAATTGGTATTTTAGTACAAGGGCATTTATTCATAATATGAGTGCAGATAGATAGATTGTCTACTTAAAATTGTTAGCCAGGTCCCTATAGAAAATGATGACGTTGGCCTATGCTTGCATCTGATCCAAGCTACTTTGATCAGTGGGTGTAACAGCAATGAGCACGTCTGTCTCCAACATTCATCACGTCTGGGCTGCATTTTCTTAGCAGGCCAGAAAACAGGCCCCATTTTGTGATGCCAGTTAAAAATCCTGTGGACATTTTCCATGGTTCTAATTTTCCTGGCTCATAAGGCCTTTTGAGTTTCCTGCACAGTTTTAGATAATGGCCTCTCCGACCGCATTCACGACACCTTTTCAATAATGCTGGACAGAATAGATAATTAGCATCATGATCTAATGAACCGCAACGTAAGCAATGCATGATAATTTTATGTGTTAGCCGGGTCTTTCACCCTGACACTACTCTTCTCCTTCCTGCCCTTCCTCTTTTCTGCTGCTGTAACTGGATGGTCTTCTGTGGATAGTTTGGCAACCCCATTACTAGGAAAACCCTCATCACTACCGCTAATGGAGGCTCTAGGTGGGGTTGGTGCGCTACAGACATGGCTGCTGCCTGCTGTTCCTTCCAACCGTGGTGATCTCCTAATTCCCTGCGGGGAGGAGTCTCCATCCCCTTTGGTGTCTTGTTCTGTTTCCTGCGGGGCGACCTCGTCATCCCCAAATTGGGCCTGTTCTGGTTCTGGTGGCATCGTCATCCCCTTCCGGCTGGTTAGTTGGAGCTCGCCTACTATATGCTGTCAGAGTTCTTTCTGGATCTTCTGCTCTACAGCAATGATTAAGATGGTACCAAAAGGGTTTACCTTCAACCTTGAGCGCAGTGGGGTAGCTAAGACAACCTTGTATGGCCCTTCTCGCCTGGGTTCCAAACTTTTTTCTCTTGAAGACATGGATGTACACAAGGTCACCTGACTGGATTGTCTGCTTTTCTCCTGGGATTTCAGCGTCCCGTTCCTCTGTGGCTCCTTTCACCTGTGAAAATATTTCTTTATAGATATGAGTCAGATGTTGGAGGTAGCTTTGCAGCTCGCCTTCTAGTTGCTCAAGCGCTGGTCCCTCGTAGGGACCTCTAAGATAAGGCACAAGCATGGGCCGACCCGTGAGCATTTCATGCGGTGTTAGATGCGTAAGCCTGTTAGTACTCATTCTCATAGACATCAGAGCCAATGGCAAAGCTTGCTCCCAGTTCAACTTACTTCCTCCCACAATATCTGCTAGTATTTTAGCTAGCTTTTCTTTCAAGGTCTTATTAGCTCTTTCAACTTGTCCTTGTGACTGGGGATGGTACACACAACCAAACTTCTGCTTGATTCCCAGCATTTTCAGCGTTGCTTGGAATGTTGCTGCAACAAAATGTGGTCCCTTATCAGAGCTGAGAGTGTCTGGGATGCCAAATCTCGGGAAGACTTCCCTACACAAAAACTTAGCTACTGAGCTAGCATCTGGACTGCTTGTAGGGGATGCTTCTATCCACCAACTGAACCGGCAAACAACCACCAAAACATACCTCAATTTTCCAATTCTTTGAGTCATGTCTATGTAGTCAATCATTAGATGTCTGAATGGCCCATCCGGCGGAGGAATGTGCGCAATGGGAGCCGAAAAGGCCTTCCTGGTGTTGTATTTAGCACACACATCACACTCATGCAACACTCTTTCTACCGTGGCTGCCAAAAAAGGCGACCACCAGACTGCTTGCAAATGCCTTATGACCTCCCCCCTTGCGCAATGGTCTCGACCATGCGCATTCCGAATTGCACAGCGCAACAATGCAACAGGTAGAACAAAATGTCCTTGGCTACTCCGCCAAAGACCCTGTTGTGGGCCATCTAGAGTGTTTTTGACTGCTCCCCTTTTGAGCCAGACTGATCGTTCTTCTGGTGAAGCCCTGGCTTGGGCTTGAATTAATGATGTCATAGACATCAAAGGAGCCAAATCAGCTTCAACTAAGATGGGACACATGACGGACTGTTGCAGTGCCATCATTGTTTTTGCTTTATTAACCTGATGGGGCTGTTGCATTGCCGCCTTTTTTGCTGCTTCGTCTGCCAAATTGTTACCTTGTGTGATGAGAGAGGTGTCCTTTTGATGAGCACAACACCTCAGAACAGCCACTGCTGAGGGCAACTGAAGAGCTCTCAGCAGATTAGAGATGATTTTTCCATGCTTGATTTGGGTGCCGTCTAACCTGCCTAACCCTCTCTGTTTCCATATGTTACCAAAGAAATGGCACACACCAAAAGCATAGTCTGAGTCAGTGTAAACATCAAGTTTCTTACCCGATGCCAACGGACATGCTGCTGTTAATGCTTTCAACTCTGCCACCTGGGCTGAACAAGGCTGGGTCACATGGAATGTCTGAACAGTGGTGAATCAACAAAGTCATATCTGCAGTTATTGGTTCACTGTACAGGTCATCACGTGCCTTCAAAAAAATTAATCTGTAGTTCTCACATAATCATGAGGAGTGCCAGCATCTGGCAGCATCATCTTTGTGGCCGGATTGATTGAATTGCACCTGTTGATAGTCAATTCAGGTGCCGCTAGGATAACTTCATAGCCCGTGCGTCGTGCTTGGGTCAAAACAAAACGCGGACTTGTGAGCAGCGCATGTAATTGGTGAGATGTGTAAAGAATCACTGGATGCCCCATGGTCAAAGATGAGGCTCGTTGAAAGGCAAATGCAGCCGCTGCCAATCCCTGATAGCAGGGTGGCAGTCCTGCTTCAATGTTATCCAATTTGGTGCTGTAGTAAGCCAAAGCTTGCTTACCTGTGGGTGTGTCTTGCATCAGGACTGCTGTAGCATATCCTGATTTCTCTGCCACATAAAGATGAAAAGGCTTACCATAATTTGGATTCCCCAATGCTGGGGCTGACTGCATGTCACTTTTGAGAGCTTCAAAGGCAGCTTCCGCATCTTCTGTCCAACTCAATTTGGCTGCTCCAGTCATTTGTCCTGCAACTTTAATCAAAGCTCGTAAAGGAGCAGTTTTTAGTGCATAGTCACAAATCCATGGTCTGCTGCACCCTGCAATCCCCAAAAGGTCAACATTTGACTAACAGTGTTAGGTTTTGGAGCTGTTGTTACTGCTTTAACCTGCGATGGTGCAATCAGTCTCTTGTTTCCATGCAACAATCTTCCTAGATATTCTACCTGTGGTTGACAAAATTGGAGTTTATCTCTGCTGACTTTGTGACCCCCCTTTGCCAAGACTGTTAGTACTGCCACAGAATCTTTCTCACATTGGCCTTTAGTAGGACTACAAATCAACAGATCATCCATGTACTGGATGACCGTACTGGGCACATTCAGATGCTGCTTGTCTTCAGCCAACACTTTATTGAACATCGCTGGACTGTGGAGAAACCCTTGTGGAAGTCTGGTGTATGTGTATTGCTGTCCCTCATATGTGAAAGCAAACAAATACTGTGAGTCTGGATGGAGTGGTACACTAAAATATGCAGAGCATAAATCAATCATGATGTACCATGTTGTGTCTAGTGGAATGTTAAACAATAATGTGTACGGGTAAGGGACAATTGGGGTTTCAGCAGCAACAATGGTATTAACAGCTCTTAAATCATGTACCAATCGATAATCATCAGCATGTGGTTTTGGCATTGGCCAAAACTGGTGTGTTACAGGGACTACTTTTTTATTTATCAGGACTCCAGCCTCCATTAGGCCTGGAATGATCGGTCTGATAGAGTCTATGGCCTTTTGTGTGAGTAGATATTGTTTTTCATGAGGTGACTGTATGCCAATTGTATGCCAGATTTGATAAAACCCATATGTTTTATGTCTGAACCGCACTTATGAGGGCACCTGATTTAAGAGAGATGCCTGTTCCGGATTCAGCAGCATCATTGTGGCTTTTTTTTTTTTTTTTTTTTTTTTTTTTACAGCTACATAAATTTGAGGGTCATTAGTCTTTTTACAGTCATGTATTGCAACTGCTGCCTTCATCATGGGACCAAGGTCATGAGATTCAGAATTTTCCTTGGATAATAGTGATACATGAGGGATTGAATCCGGAGTCGGAAACCATTCTTGCAGCTGAAAAGGAAGAATGACCACTGCGGCTGGCCCTATGTAAATGCTACAGCTGATGAGAAAATAGTCTCTTTTTGTTGATTAATTCTTTCTAAAATACTTTGTAATCCACCTGACTTTGTGTCTCATCAAAGAACAGTGTGCAATGACGAGGCAAGCAAGGCTCAAAGCCTTCTCCCATCTTGGCTTTGATCCAAGCCTCCCGTCTCCTCCACCACTGATAAAGAGCTGATCTTGGGCCTGTGAGGCGAAACCAGCAAAACACTGGCTGTGTTATTTTCTCAACTTTTTTGCATCATCATGAGTTTAACAGCTGTAAGTTGATTGTCAGGAATGTGAACACGTAGATCCTGAGGAGTGCAAATGATGGTTGTTTCAAGGAGCTACAGCGCGTCCCGCCCCAACAGATTGACAAACCTATTGAGCCAACTATAGTTTTATTATTTATATGCATGAGAAATGGCTCTGTTGTGTCCCGACCTGCATTATTTCATCATGTTGCTCATTTTGCTGAAGGGTGCAGGTGTCCATCCCTCTTGGTGTGTGAGGACACAGGTCCTCCTCGCAGCAGCTCAGCTGACATGTTGTTAGCTCATTCATTGGCTTTGTAGGCCTGTCTGTCTTTCTTGTAGGAGGGCTCACAATCTGCGTAGTGTCACCCGATTGGCTGTCTTCAGGACTGGTTATCGGATTCAGTCTCCGCCTCATAGGCTGGCGCCATCTTATCTTGGTCTACTCCCTTTTTCTTTGTTCCTGTTACTTCTGGTCTGGACATCGTTTTAGTTTGCTCTTAGATGACATAACAAGTCTCTTCCCACCAGATTGACAGGGGTGTCGATGGAGTAGAGGATGGATGCAACGAAGGTTTTGTTGTCAATGCGTATGGGGAGTGGCTCTGTGAATGGAATTACTTGCACTTTCCCAGAGAAGTCTACAGCTTTTACTGACATGTTGGAGAGGGGGAGATGGGAGCCACTCTTCCCGATACAAGTGTATGTTGCCCCTGAACCCACCGTAAAGGAATGTGACTGGCCCTGTATTTCTACAGGAATGGTGGGTTCTT
Source organism: Myripristis murdjan (assembly GCF_902150065.1). Classification (NCBI taxonomy): domain Eukaryota; kingdom Metazoa; phylum Chordata; class Actinopteri; order Holocentriformes; family Holocentridae; genus Myripristis; species Myripristis murdjan. The sequence goes on along the minus strand of NC_043992.1, from coordinate 40,257,852 downwards.
CATGTGGTTGTAATGACAACACAGGTAACATTGTCTCACCCTCAGGCTTCTCTGGGCACCCCTAGTCCCAACTAGGGACGTCTTCTTGGTGTGGATAACTCATGGGCTGCTGCTGGTATTGTGCAGGCGCTGGCTGTTGCTGATATTGTGGTCACTGATGTGGTTGAGATTGCTGTTGGCGGGGGCAGTTTCGCTGAAAATGGCCATACTGTCCGCATCCCCAACACTCTCTTCCAGAGGATGTAGCGTTCAGCCTTGGTTGGGATTGAGCTTTCTGAAACCCTGATTGTGGTCGTCCTCTGCTCTGGCGGTGGTGCCGTCTCCTCCGCTGCTGTTCATTTGTCATGGTCTGATAAGGCGGTGGAGCTGGATTCAGCCAATTGAATGGAATGGCGGGCCCTGGATACTGTACTGCTTTGGGTGTTGGCAGAGGGGGAGCAGTGAGGGCCCTTGCCTTGGGTTTTTTCAAGGTTACAGATTCTCTCTTTTCCAAGTCTTTTTCCTCCTTCAGTTCTTCTCCTGTTGTTTTTTCATGCCAATTTTGCATACTCTGTACAATTTGGGTTTTTTCTTGAGGATGATTATTTATAATAAATTGCTCAGGGGTTTCCTCCTTGCCCTCAGCAGGCCCCATTTGTTCCTTACCTTGACCCATCCCCATAATCCCCTGTAATGCACTATTAAATTGTTGCCTTAAAATTTCTGGCCCAGCGTCAAGTTTTTTTTTTTTTTTTTTTTTTCTCAAGCAATCTATTAATCAATCAATCAACCAATCAATCAATCAACCAATCTATTAACCAATCAATCAATCAATCAAGCAATCGATCACTTCATCCATTAATCAATTTGGGGTGTATTGGCCCTAATATTGCCTTAGCAGTAATTCCTGATCTTTATATTTATTACCTTGAGTTGGGTTAAACTACCTTTCTTTGTCTGTAATTTTGTCAACCAGCCAAATTCCCCTGTCTCTCACTATAACTTTCTGGGGATAGCAATAGTGCGCAACCGTGGATTACTTAAAAAAAAAATAGTTATTTATGCCGTGAGTTGGTAGCCTTCAGAGATACTCAGGAAAGTATTTAATGAAAGTGTAGCAGTCTTTTGTGAAATATGCCCACAAACGTTCTAAAATACGGGTTTGCACTGTCCACAATCCACGTATGATTTTTTCGGCACCAAGGGAAAATTAACTTCTATTTGGGTGAGATTAAAAGTTAGTTACTTGCCACAGTTTTGAAATTAATTAACTGAGAATTCCACCACTGTTCAGCCTCTATGACGTCTCGATAAATCCTTACCAGCCAGAAATGAGTTCTTACACTCTGTGTCTATTTATTTTATTTATTTATTTATTTTTTTTTTTATTATCGCTAATGTGCTTCAAGCAAATTCCTCCTTGGCACTGATCTCGCCTCCCCCAGCCACTCACTCCCCACACCAGATGAGCCAGTCAGACACCCTGCTGCATTTACTATAAAATGTTTAGACAAACAAATATATAAATCTCTATTTCTACTGTATTTAAACTAACTTTTTATTTTTGCACAATAAATGCTCAAACAAACAAATACATGAACAGTCTATTATATTTACATTTACTTTCCTAATTTTACTTCTTATTACACTTTACCAAAAAATTATTTATGCTACTTTTAAGTATTTTCAAAGCTTTATTTTACAAGCACTGTACAAAATTATACAAAGTTTATGACCAGCTGATTATTACGTATGTATATATTGTGGTTATCTTTTTAGCGCTTATCTTTCTTTTATCAATATACTTGTTTTTCTCTTCGTCCATACAGAATTACACTGAGGCCTTAATTTGTTTTCTCTTCGTCCCGACGGAATCTCACTGCGGCTTACTGTCCTCCTTATTTTATTTTCTCTTCGTTCTCTTCGTTCGGACGGAATCTCACTGAGGCTTACTGTCCTCCTTATTTTATTTTCTCTCACTGAGGCTTACTGTCCCCCTTAATTTGTTTTCTCTTCGTCCAGACGGAATATACCTTGCTTTACACTATCCTACAAATTTTCACACACACACACAAAAACTCTGTTTTTTTAATTTCTCTGGCCTTCTCCAGGCCGCACACTCACACACACTATCTGTCTCCCTCAAGGTCGGAATATTCCTCCCTTTGCCTCCAAGCAGAATCTCTCAGGCCTGTCCTGATACACACACAGCTAATCTCTCTCACAGCTACTCACGTTCATACATTCATACACACACATTCATACAAGAAAAAAAGTCTACCAGCCCTACTGCTGCTTGGCAGAGCAATTATTTACTCTTATTTATGTATAGTCTTTTACCGCTAATCCGAGTCAACACCATCACAATTCTAAAAAATCTCACTCTAGCCATACATGCTACATAAATCAGCTGTCTATGTATCACTTGTGTCCCTTCATAAACAATTAATTCACATGCAACTTTCATATCTCATTTCAAGGTTTAACTTAATTCTCTTAATTCTTTCTCAACGCTGTCTTAACCCTTTTCTTTCCCACACTCCTTCTATGCTGTCATTTACACACACCAGAACCCTCTTTGTACTTCTTATCTACTCTCTCTCTCCTATAGTTATCTCCTCTTACACTGTTATTTTCACTTACCAGAACCCCTCTTTCACTTACCAGAACCCTCTTTCACTTACTAGAACCCTCTTTCACTTACCAGAACCCTCTTTCACTTACTAGAACCCTCTTTCACTTACCAGAACCCTCTTTCCTGTCTGCTTGCCTCTATTGTTAACCACAACAATCCACCTCCAAACGCTGGGCAAACAAATAACCATCATATAATCAATAACTGCAACACAATACCTTTCATTCTTGCTGCACCATGGTTAAACATACAACATATACATACAACATACAACAAGTACATGCAACACACATGCGTGCTCTTAACTCTGCCTTTATTTTGTTACTTTTTGACACTATTAAATTTAGTACTAGGTTCTTTTGGAAGAGGGAGGATTACCTTTAACCTGGGCGGACTTCCTGCACTCAGACACACTCAGAATTAAGCAGAAAAAGGTCTGCCTTACCTTATTTTTGGTGCGCACCTGGTGTCTCTGAGATGCAGGTCGCCCCCCAAGGTCGCAGGTCCCGTCACCTCCTGGCTGGCTACGCCAAATGATGTGGAAAAACTTCTGTCCAGATCAGGCCAGATTGGCTGCAAAAATCTTCTTATACTTGGTACCAAAAACACCAATAAAAGAGTCTTGAAGTCTTCAAAAATTAAGACTTGAATCAGGCAGAGTTTCGAGCATACAAGTTTATTTGCATTTGAGATCTCAAACGAAACAAACAGGGAGTCGTATCACGAAGAAAAGATGACTGACGTTCTTTGTTTGAGCACTTGATTTTATACCCTCCCAACCATTGTGTCATCGATTCTATAACAAAGAGATCATACATGATCACAAGAGTAGATATGCCAGTGTAAGGCTTTCTGGTAAGACAACAATTTTAATTGGGCCAGATGTACCTTAGGTTTGCAGAACTTGGACTCTGGCCGATGATTAGTGATATTGTTTTTCTACACAAGGATGGCTGACTGGATACATTCTAATTAGGTAAGACCTTGATATGCCTTTAGGCATGGCAGTTGTGGTCAGTGCAGGTTTGTTCTCTTACAGAATGCTACTTGACCTGTGTGAGCCTTGACGTCATCATAGTGAGAAAGCATCACCTAAGTGCTTATACTCTTGCTTGTTTCTAGACTAATGCTGACTCCTGTCCTTCATTATGAGCTCTCTCTCTCTTCTTTAATACCCTCTGCAGTGTTGATTTTTTAGGCTCAGAATTACCTCTACACTACCTTCTTGGTTCTTTGCAAAAACGTGCACCATATACTTTGCAAAGTTGTGCCAGCCTCACTTTGGGAAAGCCTTCCCTACAGGACACTTTGCATGGGACACTATAGAGCGCTGTATCTCTTTTCCACTGGCATTTTTTTTTTCTCTCCATTGCACGGGCACCTCATGGCGTTCTCTTACTTGGAGGGACATCTCACAGGGCATCTTACGAGTTTTCCTCATCAGAAAGGCACCTCGGGAACCTGTAAGCTCACCTGTCCTATTGCACATTTTCTCAACTGGACGGTCGTCCATAAACAAACTTCCCACATATTCTCATATGTAAGGACACCCTTTAAAGCGCTGCATCACATCTTATCCCCTGGAGTGGCACTTCTCCATTGGAGGAGCCCCTGATTTATTGTAATTTATTTATTTAATGTATTTATTGCATGAAAGGGCACCCTAGAAGGCATTTGAGAGCACTTCCTTCATTTTTGGCCCTCTAGAGAGCACTTTAGCGATGCTCTTTCAAACATGGGGGAACCACATCCATGTTAATGCACTTTTTTTCTACTAACTAGAATGATATTTTCCAAATGCCCTTGCACTATAAAAACAACACCTAGTGTAAATAAGCTTTTAACTACTTATAAGTTTACCCTTTTTTATTTTAATTCTACTAATTATTATTATTGGGACCATGCTGCATGGTGATTCTGCACTTTAAATAAAACTGATTGACTGATTCACAGAAATATATGGCATATCAAATGCATTGGTATTTCTGCTCTGGTAAAGTTCACACCAAGGTGGCACATTTTACTCTGTTTTATTCTATTATCCTTCTTAAATGTCCCCACACTAGGGTTACCCTGAGCGGAGAGCAGGATGCAACCACTGACCAAAAGCACAACTAAAACAGAGTTTTGCAAACAAAGTTACAAAAGCAACATCAAAGAAGTGCTCTTAAGACCTTGAGGCATGATGGGAACTAGGGCAGCTTAAATTAGAGCCAAGACACCGACCCAGCCATCACCCCAGTTGGTTTACCAAAACGCCTCAGTAGATACCTGACAACTAACCATCCCTGTCCATCGGAAAATGCATCACATGTGGCATCTTAAGGAGGAATAGGAGGTGGAGGGGACTGTGTTAACTAGTCAAATACAAAGTCAGCCCAGATGAATGTGTGGTGACATCACATGGATGTGACAGCTTGCAGAGTTTGAGTTTGCATCGTGCCAAGGGGAGCGTGGGAGCTGAGTGGAGCGCAGGGCCCTGGCAGAGCACAAAGGGGGTAGCTGGACGGTGACAGGGGGGTGACAGGATGAGGACGGGGGGAACACACCGCCTGTAACATGGTGTATGGACGAAGTTTCTTAGTGAGGTGCAGCGTGGCTCAAGAGGCAGAGTGGTCGTCTGGTCATTGGAGGGGAAATTATGGTCTACATCACATCCAAACTGATCCGTTTGATAGGTTCTTGGAATGTTCTTGGAATGGTTCTGCCTGTCAATACACTGTCACTCAGCGTAACCAACAGAACCCAAGATGTTCCTCTCCTGGCTCCAGTTCAGCTGACCGTTTAAGGTGGCAATAAACACACACACACACACACACACACACACACACACACACTCGATCTGGTGTGAAAACAGCCTGTCTTAGGCTCTAGGCTATTTCTCTAGAAATGTGGTTCTGTCTATATGCTTTATATCTATAGATGCAAGTCTCCATGAATATCTATGAGGCCCATTCTATAAGTTGTGTGTCTATACATTCAAGTCTAGATCGCATGTGTATATGCAACATTATTATTTTACACTACTACAACACCAATAACAATAATAATAATAACAGTAAATATACTCTATCGATACATTACCTTTCATACGGGGGTTCAGCTCAAAGTGCTTTACAATAAAGTGAAGAAAAACAAGAGAATAAAATAAAGCCAGGCAATTTAATACAAGTGCAAATCTTCCGTTATAAAACCAGGCAATCAAATGGGAAAAAAAAAAAAAAAAAAAAAAAAGCAGAGGCAGCAGAAAACAAGATATTTAAAAGGAGGTAAAACAAATTAAGATATAGACACAGTAAAATATGTAGAAACAAAGGAAGACAAAAATGTAAAACAAAGGAGAACAAAAAGCAGGAAAACATGTACAAGAACAGAATAGAAGAATAAAACAAAGGAAGCATGACAATTACATTTTTCTATTGTGATTTAAAAGCTGCAGCTCCTACAGCCTTTGGCAATGACTACTTGTATATGTATAGCCTATGTATGTATGTTTATATGTGTATATGTATATGTATAATATGGACATGCTATTCTATCTGTTACATCCACACACAGAAAAATAATAGTTCTAAAATGGCAGTTCCATGTAGAACCATGAGCTACTGAAGAACCACCCATTTCATGGATGGATCCTTGTTTGGGACAAAAAACTGAGAACGGTTCTGCTCTGAACCGAGCGGCTCCACCAGGAGGAATCTGCAACGGTTCACTTAAAGCTCCACTGTGAGGAACTGTTTTTGGTTTCAGTTGGCACCTTTTTTAATCCTTTACCAAAAAAAAAAAAAAAAAAAAAAGAGAGAGAGAGAGAGTTAAATGAAATTATTAATGTCACTGTAATTTAACTTTAATTTACCTTCAGTGTGTCCCGGGCCAGGCTTTGCAGCGCTTGGTGTTTCAGCAAACGTTTGAGGGTCAAGGAGACAAAAACCTGAACACAGTTTTCAAACGGTGGGCCAGTGCCCTCAGGGTTACACTGTGAACCTTCATTTTGTATTGGGTGGTTGCACCAGCTGTACTCTCATCCTCTCCAAACTCAGCACGTAGCCTCTTCTTCTTCCTGGATCTTTGACAAGGCAGTGCAGCTTGAGCCTCATTTTGCAGTTTGACGTTTGCCCAACAAAGTTGTCCGCTCACCTCTGGACAGTTTCAGAATCCATGGCGTATTCCCTGAGGTTCTCCTGTGTGCCAGCGGCGGGACGATGAGCTGTCAGATTCATTCCAGCTGTTTGGAGATGTTTAGACAGAGCAGACATCAGAGGTCAAGGCCTCCATGTTGGCTTTTGCCTTCACGTGCACAGATGGTTTCATGTTTTCATTTTCAGTGATGGCTGTGAGTGTCACTTCAAGCTCAATGCAATGCTAGTTCAACGTAGAGACTTTTGTCCAGGGAACCAAAAGATCCAAACATCTTTCACCCACCACCATGTCTCTCCGATGAGCAGAGGTGGGAAGTAACAAAGTACAAATACTTCGTTACCGTACTTAAGTAGATTTTTCAGGTATCTGTACTTTACTTGAGTATTTAATTTTCTGCCGACTTTTTACTTTTACTCCCTACATTTGAACACAAATATCTGTACTTTCTACTCCTTACATTGTCAAAACAGGCTCGTTACTTCTCTCTCCCTCTCTCTCTCTCTTTTTGGTGGGGGCGGGCGGCTCGTTACCACCAAGAAAAACATTACAACACCTGCACCGGCACCGTACGAGAACAAAAGGCAGAGAAACTTTCCAGGCTACAGCAGCGCACTGACATAGATTGTGAAACAAAGTGAAGAGTTGCCACTCCGCTGTATTTTCACTGGCTAAGAGCAGCACACTGGCTTAGCTTGTCTATTCAGAGAAGAGGTATCACTTCGGCTTATTTTTCATTCTATGTTATCACATGCATACTACTGCTCATTCATTGGTAGTTGAATTGTTAGGTCTGTTTGATAAGTAATTTACATTTTTAAAACAAATAATAATTTAACATATTTTTAAATTATTGGAGTCAACATCTACTCCTTCAAGATAATTTATTATGTTCTACAACTCATAAACATACACCAACACTACATACTGACTGTTTGAGCTGCATATCTCCTCTGTGCTACAAAAGATCCGTGGTAAAAATTATTAACATTAACGCTGAAGCCCTTCCCCACAGTTTCCAAAAATCCTGGAGGAAACCCTGCACAGAGAGGGAAAGGGAGAGAGGGCGCGGGGCGTGAGAGCAGTTAAGATAAAGAAAACCATAAAGAGAAATCTGGAGCCATGGAGGAAGACAGTTGCCAGGGAAGATAACGTTAGCCGACAACAAAACAGAGTTGGAGAAGCAAGAAAAGTCTGTTAAAAGTCATATACGTTAAGTATATTAAGTATTGAGAGTACCAAAGCTGTTATCAAGGTACTCATTCAAGACCTCTGGTCAGTTCAGTCTTGATTATTGTGTGAAACTGGGCTTGCAGTAAAACTAGAATGTTGCGTGATTTTCATTCTCTCTGTACTTTGCAGGTTGTTAATAAAAGAGGAAATGTTCCTGTTTTGTGTGCCCTGAACTTTTTTTTTGTCAAAAAGTTATTAAAAAGGTATATGTATCATTAATGGTAAAAAAAAAAAAAAATCATTTTTACTTTTTACTTTTGTACTTAAGTACATTTCAGAGCCTGTACTTTCTTACTTTTACTTGAGTAAAGAAGTTGAATTGGTACTTCTACTTTTACCAGAGTCTTTTCTCACACAAGTATCTTTACTTCTACTTAAGTACAGAATGTCAGTACTTTTGCCACCTCTGCCGATGAGTGACTGGCACCTGTGATGAGTATCGTGGGTAATTTCTTCCCAAACACCCATTCTCTGACAGGAATACAGCAATGTCATTTAACACAGAGAAAAGGGACACACTGTCAATGACCACACCTGTGGTATCGGCAAGCTCCAGATTTAAAACGTGTGCGCAGCACCAGACGTGCACATGCCCCGGGACATGGGCTGACATGAGAACCAAAAACCCTCGGTACTCCCCTTGCATGTTTGCTGCCTGCACATTCAGTGATGTCAGCTGCATTTAGCTGAGTACTTGCTTAGGCAGATCTGCAAAATCCTGACCAGAGGATGTCTGGCAGTTTACTACTGCAAGCAGCCTCTGGTTAAGTTCATGCGTCTCATACCTGGTTATTATGGAGCACTGTTCTTTGCACCAGATATCTTGGACAGGGTCTGTCTGAATGGAAAACATTTCAGCTTGCTTGACTTCATTAGCAATGTTTTCTTTGATGAAACGTCCAATAATCTCCATTCCTGAGCTGAGCTGTTGTTTTGGAGTGGAGAGTGACGTGCGACCCTCCACCCTTGGCTGTGCCTGACTCGTGCAGCTTCTTACTGTTTTCAGTGCGTGAATTAATTTACATGCTTTTGCAAACGTGTGTAAAATGTGCTGAGTAAAAGAACAAGCTCCTAAAAGGTGGCCTGTGGTCTACTGCAGCATCGTCCAGACTATAAGCAGCTTCTGATTTCCCTCCTACTCAATAACTAATCTGATTGTCATTCAACAGGCACTCGATGTCCCCTCTGCTGGCAGATATGTGTCTGTGCATTTATGTTGTGACTTTTCTCATGTTGTTTAGTTCTCTGCTGGATGTAATTCATTCCAACTGTGAAAGGATTCTCTGGTGTGGTAAAAGCGAGACATACTGAATAAAACACAGTGTGTGTTTTTTCTCTGTATGTAAGCCATGAACATTTGGTGTCATTTTTGCATTGAAACGCTTTCTTTACACATGTATTTTTTATGTTCTAACAACTAATTAACCCTAATCCCCTCTGTCCTCCTCCTCTTCATTTGGCGGTGGATAGTTGCTGCCGCTGGCCATGCTAACAGCATCTGTGATTTTGAATAAATGTGCAGGATCAGCCTCCACCTTTTCATTTTTTTGAGGTTAGCTTTATTTTTGATTTGAACTTACAACTTTTAGATTCCTCTCTCTCTCTCTCTCTCTCTTGATTTGATTATTTCCTGATTGACCTCTGGCATTACATGGATGGATGCATCCACATGAGGAGGTGGGGGGAGGATGAGGGCAGCGCTTCCTTCACCTTCCTTCACCAACTGGGACCGTGTAACCCCCGATCAGATTGGCCGTTTCAGCATCAAGTGGACCGTGGCCATCACGTCCAAATATTCTCCCCACAGTTTTTTGCCCCATATTTTTTCAGTGCATTGGCGTTTGTCAGAGTTGCCAGACTGCCAGTCCGAGCCTGCAAGACATGACTGAAATGATGGGATGAGGATGATAATGATGGGATTAGAAAAAGATGAATTCACCTAAAATTTCATTTAAAAGCCGAGTCTCTTTTCCTGCTCTTTTTTTGTCCAAAAAGAATTAAAGGTAGTTCTGTCCCAAATCTCGGCGGGTTGGATTCAGTGAATGGAGCAGTTCATTCAGTGACTGGCTGTTCATTGATGTTTTAAGGTTTTTACTGCCTGATTCAATCTAAAGCAGCTGGGAAAATTCTTCAATAGCACACGGTGGAAAATCATGGAGGACCGAGCAAGTTCACTCACTGACACTGATGTTCACTAACAGGAAAAATGTGGACCAATCAGAGGTCTAATTTCTTCTCATAGAAAAATAAGCCTGAATGTGAGCAGATTGTGAGTCTAAACCTGATTCCAGTGAGTGGCAGCTGCCATACTTTACCACACCTGACTGACACCTGTGACCTCAGACCACACCAACATGGATGTCAAGTAAATGTTGACATTAATAAGAATCACACAGTTATGTTAATTTAATCTCATGGTGAACTATTATCAATATGTTTTTTCTGCAGTGCTGCCTTTCTGTCAGCAGAGGGCGCTGCTGCTGTTCAGTTCAATAGAGAATTCCATTCCATGAAAGGGCGCAGCTGAACTGTTGAAGAATCCCCTTCAGGTTATGGCTTGTAGTTCTAACATCTGGCCAGCAGGGGGCTGTCTCCATTTGGCTGCACTTCCTGAGACTGGCGTCTGCTACGCTGTAGCGTCTTCAAAATAAAAGCACACCCCTCGTACTCTGTAGCCTCTTCAAAATAAAAGTATCTAAGCCCTGATTCCTACGCAGTGCCGTTTGATGTTCAGCTTCGTTTTACACAAATCAGTTTGTTCCCCATTTAACTTCAGTGGTGAACTCGCTGTGTTTCCTGCCACTTCTGCGTTCTGCATGGAGGCTGTGATCCTGCCTCGCAGCTGCGGGATCAGCCTGACGTGTCTTCCTGCATGAAAACGGCTTTTCTACTTTCACTTTCAACTTCAACCGGATTAAGGACGTTTCTGTCTTTTCAGCCGCTTGGAAAAAAAACTCTGTTCAGTCAAAACCAAACGGAACGTCGACGAGCGGTAAGGACGATTATTTACTCGGTTTTGTTTTGTTTATTGCTCTTTTCAGCTGCTTTTTGCACACACACACACACACACACACACACACACACACACACACACACACACACACACACACACACACACACACACACAGTCAGCAGTGTGGCAGCAGAAGCAGCAGCGTCTTCTCTCTCTGGGTTTCCTCTCCAGGTGAAGCTGAAAGTCTCTTGGATTTGATGTGGATGTGACTCAGCAGGTAAAGAGCCGACCAGGGATCATTAGAGATGTTTGATGAACAGGCTCCTACATTGTGTTTCAGAGCTGGAGGACTGGAGAGCACACTGGGACCAGCACATGTGGAAAGGCTTTCAAAACGGGGTTAACGTCTTTCAGCATCTAAATATTCATCATGTCATGATATTTCATGTTGACTGAGGACAAAATCATCTTTGTCTGAAATGTTTTACCTGTGTGTTTTACTGCTGACCAAAGTCTGCGTCAGGTGAGCTGTAATCTGAACAGTTCAAAGTTCATTTATTTTGCTGTTGATCCACCAAGAGAGCAAAACACCAGTTATTTCATGCTATATTATATTTCACTCTGCTATCACCTACTATTTCAATACAAATGTTTTGAAAACTTTGAGTTTGAAAGCAAAAATACTTTTAATTTTTTAAAAGTATTTTTGCTTTCAAACTCAAAGTTTTCACACACAAACTCTGAAAAATTAGCAAAAGAATTAGCAGAAAATCAGTAAAACAGAAAGTGATGAGACATCCTGTCATGGAAAGCTTGTTGTCATCAATCAGCCGCTGTGTTTGTGTCAAGGTGTCGGCTCGGCTATGGATGTGTGTGAGGAGAGAGAGGAGGGGCTCCCTGCCTCTGAAAGCACTCTGTCTGGGGAACATGACAGCCAGACCAAAGCTAAGAGGTGAGATGAGGATCTCTGACTGTCCATGACTGTTCTCCATCTCAGAGCTCAGCAGGCAAATCAGCACAGCAGCTTTATTCACAGGAAAAGCTCTGTGTGTGTTCACACTCCATTTTACACACAATGTTGTTTCTGAAGAGAAGTCACTCATTATTATCTTAGTATGTTAGTGTGACAAAGAAAGTAAAGCAGATCCCTTCACTGTGTTCATAATGTTTCTATCAGGATCCAGCAGGGGAGACAAGACCCCCCTGAACCTGAACCTGGACCTGAACATGAACCTGAACCTGGACCTGGACCTGAACCTGAACCTGAACCTGGACCTGGACCTGGACCTGAACCTGAACCTGGACCTGGACCTGGACCTGAATCTGGACCTGAACCTGAACCTGGACCTGGACCTGGACCTGAGCCCAGCTGTGTGTCCATGAGGAGTGACTGGTCAATGGATCAAATTATTGAGTTCAAAGACAGCCACCTCTCTGTGGATGATGGGTAATTATTTCAAACTGGTGATAAATCAGATGGTTTTCCTGTCATCAGATTCATGAGATCCAGAATTGGTTCGACCCTTCAGACTCTGTTGACTGAGATTCCTCTTTCAAAACATCACATCCAATGATCATGTGTGTGTGTGTGTGTGTGTGTGTGTGTGTGTGTGTGTGTGTGTGTGTGTGTGTGTCCTCCACAGAGTCCAGCAGCAGAGCTCAGAGGTTCCCAGTGCTCAGTCTGCCCAGCAGCATCAAACAGACCTGGCCTCCATATTTATGGTGTGTAAATGTACAACAGCATACCAACTGAACAACAACCATTCTGCTCAGAATCGTCTCCGTGCTGCTCTCTGTATCTTTCAGCCTCTTTGACCTGGACTTGATTTTGTGTTTTGTGTCCAGATTTTAATTTGGAAGTCAAACTCTGTTATTTTTCTGCTCCAGCTGCTGGAGGATAACATCAACACCTTTGTGAAGAAGGAGCTGAAAAACCTGCAGAGGTCTCTGAGTCCAGATTACCCAGAATGCTCAGAGAGGCAGAGGGAGGATGAGGAGGTGTTGGACGGTGAGGAGGAAGAGCAGAGGAGGAGCAGCAGAGAGTTTTTTCTGCAGATCACACTGCTCCTCCTGAGGAGGATGAAGCAGGAGGAGCTGGCTGAGCTTCTGTGGAGCAGTAAGTAACCCCCCCCCCCACAAAAAAAAAAAAATTCAATTTTAAATTTTAAACCAAAAATGAGTTCGAGTCAAACTGAAAAAATTACATTAAGAGCCGAGTCAAACAGCCAATCAGATCAAAGCAGTTGTGATGCGTCAGGCTGTTGCTTGGTGACAGATTATTTCAGCCTCTGACGCTTTTTACACACAAGAGTTTTTTCTCCCGGCCAGCAGGGGGCGGCTTGTCCTCCTCCTGCCTGCCAGTGAAAAGCAGCTTCCTGTTTTCCCGTCTCGTCCTGCTGGCTTCCCCGGGACAGCGGCAGTGCTCCGGCTGAGAACTTTATTCTCTCCAAATCCTGATCAGGACATGCAGCTCTTCATTTGTTTCTGCAGTCTGTTGTTTGGCGGCGGCTGCTTTGTGTTGTTGTCCTCTGATAGCTCATGTTTACAGAGGTGTTGTCATGGCTACGTCTTGACCAATCAAGAAGGACAGCCCTTTTAGCTCCTCCTAAAAGTTCCTGGAGCAGGGCCCAAATCAAGTTCCAGGAAATTTTACCTGGAACAATGTTGTTCTTCAGGTCTTGGCACACCTCACTAAGTTCTTACAGTCGAAAAAGACCAATAGATACAGTTACCAGGAAATATTCACATTTCTCATATTTAATACAACATGGATTTGTTGGTGTTTTGTTGTTTGTTCATTCAGAAACTGCCGCTGCAGCGTGCCAACGTGAACTCAGATCTAACCTGAAGAAGAAGTGTGAATGTGTGTTTGAGGGGATTGCTAAAGCAGGAAACCCAACACTTCTGAATCAGATCTTCACAGAGCTGTACATCACAGAGGGAGGGAGTGGAGAGCTCAATGAGGAACATGAGGTCAGACAGATTGAAACAGCATCCAGGAAACCAGACACACCAGAAACACCAATAATATGTGAGGACATCTTTAAACCTTCACCTGGAAGAGGTGGACCAATCAGGACAGTGATGACAAAGGGAGTGGCTGGCATTGGGAAAACAGTCTTAACACAGAAGTTCACTCTGGACTGGGCTGAACACAAAGCCAACCAGCATGTCCACTTCACATTTCCATTCACTTTCAGAGAGCTGAATCTGCTGAGAGGGGAAAAGTTCAGCTTGGTGGAACTTCTTCATCACTTCTTCACTGAGACCAAAGAAGCAGGAATCAGCAGGTTTGAGCAGTTCCAGGTTGTGTTGATCTTTGACGGTCTGGATGAGTGTCGACTTCCTCTGGACTTCAACAACAACCAGATCCTGACTGATGTTACAGAGTCCACCTCAGTGGACGTTCTGCTGACAAACCTCATCAAGGGGAAGCTGCTTCCCTCTGCTCGCCTCTGGATAACCACACGACCCGCAGCGGCCAATCAGATCCCTCCTGAGTGTATTGACATGGTGACAGAGGTGAGAGGCTTTACTGACCCACAGAAGGAGGAATACTTCAGGAAGAGATTCACAGATGAGGAGCAGGCCAGCAGAATCATCTCCCACATCAAGACGTCACGAAGCCTCCACATCATGTGCCACATCCCAGTCTTCTGCTGGATCACTGCTACAGTTCTGGAGGACATGTTGAAAACCAGTGAGGGAGGAGACCTGCCCAAGACCCTGACTGAGATGTACATCCACTTCCTGGTGGTTCAGTTTAAAGTGCAGAACGTCAAATATCATGGGAGAGATGGGACAGATCCAGTCTGGACTCCAGAGACCAGGGAGATGATCCTGTCTCTGGGAAAACTGGCTTTTGAGCAGCTGGAGAAAGGCAACCTGATCTTCTATGAAGCAGACCTGGCAGAGTGTGGCATTGATATCAGAGCAGCCTCAGTGTACTCAGGAGTGTTCACACAGATCTTTAAAGAGGAGCGTGGGCTGTACCAGGACAAGGTTTTCTGCTTCGTCCATCTGAGCCTTCAGGAGTTTCTGGCTGCTGTTCATGTCTTTGTGACATTCATCAACTCTGGAGTCAATCTGCTGTCAGAAGAACAATCAGCCTCCCAACTAAAACTCCTCCAGAGTGCTGTGGACAAGGCCTTACAGAGTCCAAATGGACACCTGGACTTGTTCCTGCGCTTCCTCCTGGGTCTTTCACTGCCGACCAATCAGACTCTCCTACGAGGCCTGATG
The DNA here is from genome assembly GCF_902150065.1 of Myripristis murdjan. NCBI lineage: Eukaryota > Metazoa > Chordata > Actinopteri > Holocentriformes > Holocentridae > Myripristis > Myripristis murdjan. Next base: position 40,242,673 of record NC_043992.1, on the reverse strand, counting down.
ACACAGACAGGAAGTAGCTCACAGACCAATCAGGAAACAGTCAAGTTCATCAAGGAGAAGATCAAGGAGAATGAGTCTCCAGAGAGAAGCATCAACCTGTTCCACTGTCTGAATGAGCTGAATGACCATTCTCTAGTGGAGAAGATCCAACAGTACCTGAGTTCAGGAAGTCTCTTCAGAGAAAAACTGTCCCCGGCTCAGTGGTCAGCTCTGGGCTTCATCTTACTGTCATCAGAAGAAGATCTGGAGGTGTTTGACCTAAAGAAATACTCTGCTTCAGAGGAGGCTCTTCTGAGGCTGCTGCCAGTGGTCAAAGCCTCCAGGAAATCTGTGTAGGTTCAGAGATAACTGGATATATTAAACACATAACATGATGTTTTCTTCACAGCAGAAACACATTTAAATGTATTGTTTTCATCTATAATTCCTCCTCAGGCTGAGTGGCTGTAATCTGTCAGAGAGAAGCTGTGCAGCTCTGGCCTCAGTTCTCAGCTCCCAGTCCTCTAGTCTGAGAGAGCTGGACCTGAGTAACAACGATCTGCAGGATTCAGGAGTGAAGCGTCTCTCTGCTGGACTGGAGAGTCCACACTGCAGACTGGAGGCTCTCAGGTCAGGATTCCTCAACCTGCTCAACACATGACCAGTTCAGTCCTGATTTACATGCAGTCTCCCCTGTAGCCAGCTGTGAGGACACTGAGGTCTGGAGCTCGGTAATAATGTTCTGTCTAAAAATAACAATCACAGCTGTATAACTGTATGAATAATGAGGGTTTGAAAATGTCTCTTTAAGTGTCTGTTGCTGTAGTTTGGAGGTGAGTGAGCGTGCTTGCCCGGCTCCTCTCACCCAGTCCTCCCAGTCCTCCACTCTATATGCTCTGTGCTCATGTGAGCTGGTGTTTAAATGTGGTTGTGCTGCTACTGCAGTGATTCCAGCAGGCTGGAGCCAGACTGAGTGAAGCTTCAGTCTCTCTGGCTGAATCCAAATGTCCAGACTTCACTTGCAGACTCTCAGACTTTGAGGGCGTGTTCCTGGGAAGTCTACGAGTGCTGAGGGCTTTCCAAATCCACAAGTCCAGAGTCCAGAAGGGACCTTAAGCGGACTTTCTGCAGACCTGCAGAGAGTCTGCTTGGGTTGCAGTCTTCTCCTGACTTACCCACAAGTCATTGCAATATGGATCTGACATCATGGATTTTCCAGCTGCGAACTAAAACCAAGTTATTATGAGAGTGTAAAACAGCTACTGTATTAAAATGTTGCTAGAATCATATCAGCCAGGAATAATGCCTGATTGGCCTGATTGTGTTTGTGATGGTGTGCAGGCTGTCAGGCTGTCTGCTCACACAGGAAGGCTGTGCTTCTCTGGCCTCAGCTCTGAGCTCCAACCCCTCCCATCTGAGAGAGCTGGACCTGAGCTACAATCATCCAGGAGACTCAGGAGTGAAGCTGCTCTCTGCTGGACTGGAGGATCCAACCTGGAGACTGGAGGCTCTCAGGTATGGAGAGACACACACAATGTCTTACAGAGGCCTGAGGAATATTGTTTCATGTTGAATGGTGGATATGAGTGACGTGGTCTGCTAAATCCTTCATAGGGAAGGTTATTTACTTCTACTAAAAAGTAACTGAGTTAGTAACTGAGTTACATCATTGTCAAAGTACTTAATTACCAGGAAAAGTAACTATTACGTTACTTTTTTAAAAAATTGTTCAAATATGTCAAATTAGTTGGCTGCCAGAGAGCCAAGGTGGGTGGGTGGGTGGGGGGGGGGGGGGTGGGGGGGGGGGGGGGTGGGGGGGGGGGGGGTCGCCAAGCCCTCTTGATTTTGAGGGGTGTGATTTTTTTTTTTTTTTTTTTTAGTTATGTGTTAGTATTTAATTTATCTGTGACACATACATAGGATTAAAAACTTAATAATTAGTTTGAATAAATAAATAAATACATTGACATTAAAAAATTAAATCTGGAGGAAAGGGTTGTCACGTGAACACCCTCCCACACTCACAGAGGTAAACAGAGTAAACTTGCAGAAAGTCAGTGTTTCCCATACACAGACCAGTGTGGTGCAGCGCCACACAATCAACACCAAGCACCACCAATTGATTCTGCTTTTTCCCCCCAACACGATTTTAAAATATAAATATCGTTCCGTTCATTCATCTCTGCATAGCGCTCTTTCTCCCTGTCATTCTCGTTCACACACACACACACACACACACACACACACACACACACACACACACACACACACACACACACAGACACGTGCATACATGCCAGTGGTGTGCGGGTACACTTACAAACGACCCGCACTCGCCCGACGTTTTCAACCAACCCGACCGCAACTTGGACCGCAAGTCGGTTAAAATAATGGACCCGACCTGCTTCCCGACGTGCTTATTTTAAAAGGTATAGGCCATGCTCTTGGTTAGCTTGATCATAGCCTTATTGGCTTAGGAAACTGACATCTTTGAGTCATGTGCATTTAAAACAAAGTAGGCTACTACAATTTTGATGCAGAGCAGTTTAACGTTAGGAACCTGCATTATTGCATTAGCCTATTTTATCCCGCTTCACCGTGCATGCAAAAGTTAGTAATAATAAATTAATAATAGTAATGTAATAATAAAAAGGTAATAATAATAATAGTGTGTGTGTGTGAAGGGAGAGGAGAAGAGGGAAGGAAGAGCCGGGGGTGGGTGGAGGGGTGCGCCAAAGTCTGCAATGGTGAAAATATGGGTCCCTCAAGAAAAAGGTTGGGAACCACTGATCTAACGGCCTCTGATAAAGTAGTGATACCCTCTTGTCCGGGTGGGGAATTCCATTCATGTTGATAAATTACAAAAAAGTGTAAAGTCCGATCGGTTTGAAAATTGACACGCCGCGTTTTCTGCACAAGACGCACATTTTTCATATAGGATAATTAAATAATAATAATAATAATTATAATAAAAAAAGATCTGGGGCTTAAGCAGCTCTGATTGCTGACAGAGAGCTGCTCGGTTGAAGCCGCATCAGTGAGCTCAGTTACAGCCTAGTAACAGTGCATTTTATTGTCAATAACGGTAACGGCGTTGTAACGGGGGAAACAGTCATTTTTTTTGATTACTCATTACTGATAAAAGTTACACCATTAGTAACGTGTTTATTTATAAAGCTGTTATTCCCATCACTGTTTCCTGCCCATGTTTCCCTCCTCAAAGAGAATCTGCTGCTCTGACTCTGGGTCTGTCTCAGTCGAAGGGCTAGATGACTACTGGGTCGCAGCCTGCGGTCCCTAAGTAGGAGGCGTCCTTCGTAGGTGCCGATATCAGGTTTACTGGAACTAAAAGTTTAGTGAAATGGGACGGTGTAGCCTGCGGAGGATTCCTACGTCATTATTATCGAGGCTTCCCGAAGCGCATTCGAGTGATACAGCGTAAAATGCCTAAGTAGGTTTCAGAGGTGTGTCAGTGAACACCTGTGCATGAAACCAAACCATAAGCAGCTTCAACGCTCTCAAGATGGACAACACTGATTCTATAGTTTTATGTATTTTATTTTATTTTGTCTTTGCGAAGATGCAGGAGCTCAATCACTTGCACCGTCACAACCGGGTTATGTATTTTCACACAAGGGAGCAGCGTGATCAGGTAAAATAGTAGCCTATACACCGTTTATTATAACAGCACCCGCTGACATAGCCTGACTGGTTATTTGTTTACTTAGGCCGACTTATATTTCATCTCACGCCTCAGACCTACAGACTATCCCAATTAAAGTAATTGTACACATGGCTACATTGTAATGTACCTGATGCGCTGATGGTTGCTATGGAAACATCATGCAAAATGCCTGTCTAACTCATCTAACTAAACTTGCATTTACAGGCGTTGTTCAGATACAGTTAACAGCTAAACCCAATCTATGGTGGTAATTATAGGCATGGAAACTTATCAAAACGTCATGATATAAACATTAAGACGGTCTAAAACATGCTTCATAATTCCAGCAATGGTGGCTGATCCAGAAATTCAACTTGACTGAAAGGTACCATGGGAAGTAGGCTGTAATGTCGGCCATGAAGCATCGTGGAGGTGTGTCCTGCAAATGAGTCAAAAATAGGCTGGATCGGTCAGCTGCATTATCAGGACCCCGCGCTGTAAAACTGAATTGGGACAGCACTTGTCGCGCCGCCGTGACGTAAACAGCCTACAAATACGACCTAGGCAGCGTACAGCCTTTGAACTGAGACAGAGCCTCTGTTTCTTCCTCCAGGGTGGACCATGGTGGAGAGCAGAGGCTGAAACCAGGACTGAGGAAGTGTAAGTGTGGATTTAATTTAATTTAATTTATAGTAACAGGGACAGTGCACATTAATGAACATTTCTGTAAATGCACCAGAATTTGCCAAAAGGCTATGTTGAGAATAGTGTGTTTCTGAATATGTGCTGGGACCTCTCTGCCCTGGACAGCAGCTCCGGGCAGAGAGCAGACTGGACACACAGATTTCTTGTTTTGCCTTTTATACAGGGAACTTTGGCATTACAGATGAATGGAGCTTTACAAAGTTGTGAGTGGATAATCTTTGAGCAGAACAAGTAAATATTCATTCATTCATTCTTCTAAACCGCTTATCCTCACAAGGGTCTCAGGGGGTTGCTGGAGCCTGTCCCAGCGCACAGAGGGCAGAAGGCAGTGAAACACCCTGGACAGGTCGCCAGTCCATCGCAGGGCACAAGAAAATATAAAGAATACAATTATTTCTACATGAATGAAATAACTGCATCAATCATGCTGAAATGTGCAGTGCAAATAGATGGCTAATAGAATGGTACATTAGAATAAACGGAGCAACGTAACACACAGCAACTTACTCTTCACCAACACACTCATTGGACAATACGCCGGAGACTGACGGTGCTATGACTCCTCCCACCGTCTCTACAATGTTAACACATTAGGACCCCAACAGTGCTGCCTACAATAAGTGCCTGACTGAAAAGAGAAGGACCTGCGACGTCCTGAAAAGTGCCTGAACAAAATGTAATCCACGTATGCTCCTGCTTACAAAGGCTGAGAGGGGAGGAGCCACACCATGAACAACTCTGTCAGTCACACACACATCTGCATACCTGAGCAGGTTTTCCAGCTCAGGAACTTCTATTTCCTTCAAAGTGGGCGCTGGTGGAAGTGATGCGGCCTCTTATCAAGAGTCTCCAGTGTTTGTTTCTCCAATAACTGTAGTGGCTTCAGTGCTGTGGAATCAGCCTGTGAGCAGCTTGTTAAAGCACAGCTAATGTGAGAGAGGATCACTGACTGCAGCAACATCTTAGCAGCTTGACTTGACATGGAGTTCCTCATGAGCCTCAAATTCAACAAACTCAGTTTGACTCTGACAGACTTTTTCTCCCCGAGCCTTGAAGGAGAGATGGCAGTCGATCGTAACGCTGAGATCCTTCAATTCTGTTGCGACTTGTTCCCACTTCTGTTTGACTCCTGAACACAAAGCAGCAAACATTCAGCTGTTTAGATGCTGCAGCTGCAGTTTCTGCTGTTTGTTCTCAGCTGCTTTTACCTGCTGAACCAAACCAAATCACATTTGATGGGTCACAGGTGTAGCCTATCACCATAGGCGGCGCTAGGGCATCGGGAATGGGGAAGCTAAACAAAAAAAAAATGTTACCCAGCAGCAGCAGACTGACGCTTATAATAATAAAGGCTCCATCTTGCTAACATGACCCAATTAACCCTATTTAACTGAGCATTACACTCAAAATTACAATAATATTTCATATAGGCTAGGCTGATATTGCTGATGTCGTCAAACTGAGATGGCGCAGCAGAATAATTCATTCATTCTTTACACAGATTAATACTCATTATACTGTAGTAGCCCATATTAATTCATTAATTATAAAACGGGTGCTTCCCATCCTTAAATGTGATTGGCTGAGCTGCGTTCCATGCTGTTGTAAAATCAGTGTAACCCACTGGCAGACCGCAGCACAAAATATCCCTGCGCCAGTGTAAACGGACATAGCGTTGCCTAGCAACCAACTACTCTGCGCTCAACTTCCTCGTTAGGTCACATTTGTCTTTTGTAGACTTTTGTCAACAAAATGTCAGACTTTGTGGTGAATTTTGATTTGCTGGGTGGCCTGAGCCTGGATGAGTGGTTGGAGGAGCTGCTTGGTGTCTGTTAAAAGACGCTGAATTCACCACCAGCAACAATGTTTTCACCGGTGTGGTAAAGAAACTCCGCCGAGAAGGACGTGACAAATCTTCCCACCACCAAGCCATAACCGAGGCAGACTGCCAGAAGATGAAGCACTTTCAGGCACCAAGCTCAGACACACCTTGGGGGCTTGTCTGTAAAGTCTGGTTTGACGTGCAGCTTCATGGGACGCAGGGCGAACGAGGGCAACCGCAAATTAAAGGCCGACTCCTTCAGCATTCGCCACGACGAAAATGGCCTAAAATATGTCACCCTGTCTTTGAACGAATGCACAAAAAATCTCAAAGATGCTGCCGAAAAAACATAGAAAGCCTGCGGGGATTCATATATGAGCAGCCGGGTAACCCACTGTGTCCGGTGGCCTCCCTGGAGAAATAGCCTACCTCTCCCTGCTGCCTCCTGATCCTCCTGCCTTTTATCTCCACACAAAGTGGACACAGTGGGCTCTAGTTTCACAGACCCGGCGAGGCGGGGACACAGCGCAACTGCGCTTCGCCAACTGGGTGTGGCCAGGCGGATTTTGCAAGTTTGGCACGCCGTGTTCGGTGGCGCAAGGACTCCACCATCCCTCCTACCGGCGGAGGGGAGGAGAGAAGGCGTGGAGTGGGTTTGACACAGCCGATTCACATTTAACCAATCAAATGAGCCCCTGTCCTTGCCTTTAAAATGCGCTGCGTGAAGGCGTAATGAAAGTTTACACAGCTGACATGGAGGTCTATTGCCGCAGGCGGAGCGGAGCTCAGGAGACAGGCGCGGAGCGGAGACCGGCGAGCAGTGCGGACACGTCACCAAAACCTCACAGGCAGGCTTCCGGAATGTCAGGCACATGAACGATGCAATAAATACCGAAAAAAAAAAACACTATTCAATGCTACGATCACAATCAGCACATACATATATCTCCATATCAACTGTCCCGTCACAACTGATGTCAGATCAAAGGAGACTGGCACCGTTTGTGCTGATCGTGAGGTTTTGGTGATGTGCGCCAGGCAGCCAAACTTCCACTGCGCCAGCTCCGCTCCGCCTTGCGCTGAAAGTAGACGTGGTTTCAGATGGTGAGCTTTTGGCGCACCTTGGCGAAGCCTTTTGGCACAAAACTGTCACTGCGCCAAGCTGAATCTGTCGGCACCTCCTCCCGCTGCGCCGCCACTCCCATCGCCGGTCGAAACTAGCTTTGCGCGGGGTTCGCCTCACTGCGCCACCCCGCGCTGTGCCGGGAAACTAGAGCCCACTGTGTCCGGTGGCCTCCCTGGAGAAATAGCCTACCTCTCCCTGCTGCCTCCTGATCCTCCTGCCTTTTATCTCCACACAAAGTGGACACAGTGGGCTCTAGTTTCGCAGACCCGGCGAGGCGGGGACACAGCGCAGCTGTGCTTCGCCAACTGGGTGTGGCCAGGCGGATTTTGCAAGTTTGGCACGCCGTGTTCGGTGGACTCCACCATCCCTCCTGCCGGCGGAGGGGAGGAGAGAAGGCGTGGAGTGGGTTTGACACAGCCGATTCACATTTAACCAATCAAATGAGCCCCTGTCCTCGCCTTTAAAATGCGCTGGGCGAAGGCGTAATGAACGTTTACACAGCTGACATGGAGGAAGAGAGCAGCAGCAGCAACACACACTCAGGACAAAGAGGCCAGTCTTGACTGCTGGAATATTGCTGGAGCTTCCATCCATCCATCTGTCCATCCATCCATCCATGCATCCATCTGTCCATCCATCCATCCATCTATCCTTACATTCGTCTTCGTCATTCCTGTCTTTCCATTACCTACCTGCCTCACATCTCTCTTTTTCCAGTTCTGTCACCGTCTGTTAAAGTTATTGATTTTTACGAGCAAATATAAATTTTAATGAATGTTTTTCCCTCAAAGGATAATCCTCACCATATTCAAATAAATAGCCTACATGTTTGTTTTGCAACTTTCAACTCCATCACTTACTGATGCAACAACACACTAGAGATGAAAACAAAGGTTGAAGTTTTTACATTCGCTGTTCTAAACACCCAGAGTCTGGCAAGGAACTGATGCATTTTACATTTTCAATTTGTGTGGAATCAGGGTTTCTCCTAGAAAATAAATTGGCACCGGACAACGTGACTGGCAGGTTTTCAATTTACCGGACAAATGTTTGAAATTCCGGTCAAATATTATCTGAATTTATTGACCTTAAAATTATATGCAGGCTATATAAGAATATCAAGGCATGTCAATTTATTGCGTAATCTTTTTATTGAAAAGAGGCTGTATCAAATTAAATGAGTGCCGTCAACTGACTCACGTGCGTAACGTCTAAAATAAATCAATAAATATTGCACAAGCCTGTGCTCTTTTAACATGAACATTGCATACAATTGCAAACAATTGCAACTACAATTTGCAAACACAAAAAAAGGCTCATACCATTTTAATAACGCGGCGTGCTGCCAACTTGAAATCAAATAGATGCAATAAAAACTTAATTCAGCAGCTGAAGTAAAATCAAAAGTCTCAAGTGTCTCTCCACAACTTGCAATGCGCATCAGTCTTGTGACCTTGTTCTCCCCCAGGCGACTTCGCTGAGCTGTTTTGATCCGGTTCTGCAGAGAGAAACCTCTCTCTCTCTCTCTCTCTCTCTCTCTCTCTCTCTGTCTGTCTGTCTGTCTGTCTCTCTCTCTCTCTCTCTCTCTCTCTCTCTCTCTCTCTCTGTCTGTCTCTCTCTCTCTCTCTCTCTCTCTCTCTCTGTCTGTCTGTCTGTCTGTCTCTCTCTCTCTCTCTCTCTCTCTCTCTCTGTCTGTCTCTCTCTCTCTCTCTCTCTCTCTCTCTGTCTGTCTGTCTGTCTGTCTCTCTCTCTCTCTCTCTCTCTCTCTCTCTCTCTCTCTCTCTCTGTCTGTCTCTCTCTCTCTCTCTCTCTCTCTCTCTCTGGTACACTGGAGACAGAGATCACGCATTTTTTTTTTTTTTTTTTTTTTTTTTTTTAAATTATAAATAAAATTACGTGGAAATTGACTGTTTTAATAAAATTCAAATTGCGAATATTTTCATCGGACATTTACAAATTACAAATTAGTCCGGTGATTACCGGATCACGGAAACCCAGTGTGGAATATTTATATATATGGAAGAAGAACTGTGTAGTTAACAGGAGCAGCTCCAGACACCATGACTGGAAAAAAGACATCACCGTACTGGACACACTGTTTGACTGACAGGTGATCAGGTTGGGTTTCCATGACGCTGCCAAACGGTGCCAATCTCCTTTGACCTGACATCAGCTGTGACGGACAGTCGATATGGAGATACATTTATGTGCTGATTGAGATGGTAGCATTGAATAGTGGTTTTTGTGGGTATTTATTGCATTGTTAATGTGCCTGACAGTCTGTGAGGTTGTGGTGACGTGTGCGCACTGCCCGCCTGTCAGCCAAACTTCCACTGTGCCGGCTCCGCTCCGCCTTGCGCTGAAAGTAGACGTGGTTTCAGATGGTGAGCTTCTGGCGCCATCTGTATACTTTTATTATTATTGTTATTGTTACAACCGATGTTAGTGATAGGCCTACGTCTGAGCAAAAACGCACCTGTCGCCAAACGCACACCACCAAAAGAGTCCAAACATAACTGAACACTATTTTAACAATTGCTCTATTAATGGAAATATCCAATTCAACATTAACGAGCCCAAATAGCCTGATGTGACATGATGATGGCACTAGATGAAAAAGCAATCTTAGCGTCTGTGTTGCTTGGCAACCGTTCTGTCCACTCTATCTTGCTTGGTGGAAGAATGAATAGTTCTCAGTTTTATTGTTGCATTATTACCAATAAATTATTGATTTTTTTTTTCTTTCTTGTGTGTTTATTTTATGGGCTATATGTAGGGTAACCGTTTTATATTAGAACGCCCCTCAGCTAGGGCTGGGCGATATACCGAAAATTTACCGATACCGAAATTTATGACGATAACCGACGTCACTTTGCTCATGTCGGTCTGTTCGGTATTTTAAAAAAAACAAAATAAAGGCCCTTTTGTTTTTTTTTGGCTGTGAAGGCAGGCATGTTCATGTCCCTTTAAGACGCTGTACTACGTGTCCAGCGTGTGTGGTCACGTGACTCCACCCCTCCAGTCTGCAACAAGAAGGGAACAGTGTTGCCAACTTGGCGACTTTCTCGCTAAATCTGGCGACTTTCCAACTCCCCATGGCGACTTTTTTTGTCAAAAGTGACTAGAGACAAATCTAGTGACTTTTCCTGGTGTTATTGGAGACTTTTCTGGTATTTTGGAGACTGAAAGCTCGTGTCGTTCCTCTGCAGTTCCTGTTCTCAGCGAGCAGCGGGTGCTGCCGCGAGCCCCTCCCCCGCCCCAAAGTCCTCCCAGGCGGTCACAGCCTCCAGCTGCAGTCAGGAGAGGAGCAGAGAGGAGACCCACCACTCCGCCTGCAGGCAGCAGATGAATCACACATGCACAAAGCCGCGTTGATCGCGCCCTTATTCCTCTCCTACAGCGCCCATTACAGTCCATTACAATCACATGCAAATCGCAAATTATGCAAATTAGGCGATGACGTCATTTGGCGACTTCTAGCAACTTTTAGGAGAGCCAATAGCTACTTTCCTTACTGAGGAGTTGGCAACACTGGAAGGGAAAGAGACGCTGAGGATGGAGGACGGCTCAAATGTAGAAGCGGCTCGAAGTCGATTCAGTCGAGGACGACTTGCTTATCATATTTTATACTTTAAACTTGGTTTGACTGTCAGTGGTTCAATAAATTTAACTTGAAGTATTTCATATGTATTTTCTTCAGTTATTCTCAGACAGAGTTAGAGTTGCACTTCTCAGGATGCAAACTTGTCGCCTTTCGGCTCCAATCTCTGTGTTTTTGGTCAGTCGGGTCCATGGGCGTAGCCAGAGTTTTTTCATTGCAGTTGCTTAGTAGTTGCTATACAACTGTGCGGAGTTGCTTGTCAGTTTACTACAATGCCAATTAAACAGCATAAATAAGGATATGGATGTCATTATTGGCCTACTCATTCGAATCAGGGCCGTCTGGGAGTTATGTGCGCGCACCATGAAACAGATAAACATTATGGTGTACGCCTAGAATCCGTGTATCATTCGTTCTTTCTATTTTCAATTGCCAATCAAAAATTAAAAAATGAAAAAGTGACTGGTTATTTTGTTATTTGTTTTTTAATCTAACACCAAAATCCAAAATATGCCTGGTTTTTCATAGTTCAATTTTAGGCTCGGATCAAAAATACAAAATGGAAAAACGGGAATCAGGACTGAATTTGATTTTATTATTTAATTGGTCCGGTTTACGTGACCCAGAAGTTTGGTAATGAGCGGTAGCTCACAGCAGATCACAGCAGCCAGGAGCATTCAGTCCCGCCACCCTGATCACCGCCACCATGGATAGTTATTAGTGTTGTTTCGAGGACCAAAGCGTGTGACTCTAAAAGAAGAGGACATGACAACCGAAAAAATCAGCTGAGCTGAGCGGCACCGGACGCTCACCTGTCAGATCCGGCAGACCTGACCGGGTGGGCGCGGTACCGTCCGGTGCCGCGGCCGGCCCGCCTGATGCCGGAGTAGTAACAAGCCACTAATTTCGCCTAGGGCGGCAACATAGGCAGAACCGCCACTGTGCAATTTCACAGAAAAGGGCCGGGTTTCCCAGATCGGTTAAGAAGGTCTCCGGAGCTACTACCCATCATTGTTAAGAAGCTCAGCTGATTTTTTCGGTTGTCATGTCCTCTTCTTTTAGAGTCACACGCTTTGGTCCTCGAAACAACAATAACTATCCATGGTGGCGGTGATCAGGGTGGCGGGACTGAATGCACCTGGCTGCTGTGATCTGCTGTGAGCTACCGCTCATTACCAAACGTCTGGGTCATGTAAACCGGACCAATTAAATAATAAAATCAAATTCAGTCCTGATTCCCGTTTTTCCATTTCGTATTTTTGATCCGAGCTTAAAATTGAACTATGAAAAACCAGGCATATTTTGGATTTTGGTGTTAGATTAAAAAACAAATAACAAAATAACCAGTCACTTTTTCATTTTTTAATTTTTGATTGGCAATTGAAAATAGAAAGAACGAATGATACACGGATTGCCTAGGCCTGGCAAAATCAATTTGAAGTTTGTTGTTGATAATTTAACTGCTGGTATATATGCCGCTTTTTCACGGCAGTGAGAAATGCACATAATAGCCCTAGCCTACAAACCATTTAACAATAAGCTGTTGAATTGACTGAATGGCAAAATGCGAAGGAATAGGCCACAGAAAAGAAGTAAATTATAAAACACCCACCTGCATTATAAAACCAATATCCGACCTGCATTATAAAACAAAAGGCACTCCGCTGCGCATCGTGCCTTAGAACGCCTGTCAGCCGTTGTAAAATCACTGTAACCCAGGGCGGACTGGCGTGCGGGGAAACCGGTGATTTCCCCGGTGGGCCGGGCCACGAAACAAAGAAGAAGCAAAAGAAAAAGAAAAATAAAGGGAAAAAAGTCTACGCGCAACGGCCAACAGCGTCGGGCGGCTATTGTTGTGACAGGCTATACTTGTGACCCGAGTCGCACTTCATTCCACAGTGCGGAGTGAAGTGCGCACCCAACCCCACCCGCGGCCCGGTTTCATGACTGATTCCCGGCCTGACAGGGCCCAGTCCAGCCCTGACTGTAACTCACTGCTTCTCGGGGCTTATTGCTTTTATAAAACGGTTACCCTACATATAGCCCATAAAATAAAGCTACAAGAAAAAAATCAACAATTTATTAGGAATAATGCAACAACAAAATAATTAAGAACTTTTTACTCTTCCACCAAGCTATAGCGTATAATCCAGCATGGTTACCAAGCAACACAGACGCTGAGATCGGGTGAAAATCAACAGTCTCTTTCTTCTCCTCACAGCAGCTCTGAAAGCAGCGAACAGACCACAGAGTTTGTTTCACAGTCGCCACTTCATTTCTCGCAACAAATGTAACGATCAAGTTGAGCGCAGAGCAGCTGGTTGCCAGGCAACGCTCTGTCAGTTTACACTGGCGCGGGGATACTTTGTGCTGCGGTCTGCCTCAGAATGCAGCGGGTTACACTGGTTTTACAACGGCATGGAACACAGCTCAGCCAATCACATTTAAGGATGGGAAGCACTCGTTTTATAATTAAGCAATAAGCCCCGGGAAACAGTGAGTTACAGTGATTTTACTCCGCTGCGCGTCGTGCACGACTAAATAACACGACTAAAAAAACCTTGCATTTTAGTTTTCAGCCTTGGGGTTGCTTTGCGGTTGCTGGGCCACATTTTGGTGTTGCTATAGCAACTGCGAGCAACCCCCTGGCTACGCGCCTGGTCGGGTCATTCACGTGAATCGTGTAGTTTGGAAGAGACGCCTGGCCTCCGAGTCCCATGGAAAGTTTTAACGTTAGTTTGAAGGAACCGCCTCACGTTAAATTAGACCTTGTATAACGTTATGCTTCGAGCAAAGTGGCTAACGTTAGTTAGCAAGACAAGCGGGCCATATGATGCTGGAATGTCCATCAGCAAGATAGCAAACTAATTAGCCAGCTAACGTTAGCTAGTGCTAATGGTAATTCCAGCAT
>NC_043992.1:40146365-40223865 GCF_902150065.1 Myripristis murdjan | reverse complement strand
GTTTGATTAGTAATTTACATTTTTAAAACATATAATAATTTAACATATTGTTAAATTATTGGAGTCAAGCTTACTATTAAACATCTACTCCTTCAAGATAAATTATTATGTTTATGTTTTTTTTATTAGAACCCGTCCGATCCGATCCATAAGTCCAAGCTATCTCATATATCCTCAACTTCACTTTGCGCGACATGCCGTAACACAGACGAGCTGTCGCCATGGTTGCCATGTGCCTGTGTTTTCGTCACGTGAGCAGAAGCCTGCAGAGCTGTAGTCACGTCCTCCGTTAACTTTACGTTAACGGATGACAAAAGCGCAACGTTTGCAATATGAGTGTCTCAAGGGGTGGTAGCAAAACTGGACGTTTTAACACAACGGACTTAATAAAGCATCTGAAGAAGCATCATGGAAACGAGTACAGAGACTTTTTACAGGCGAGTGCAAAGAAAAGCGAACCGTTTTTGTTTTGGTGCAGCAAATCTTAGGTTCCCCAAAGCAGGTTTAGTGAAAACTCTGAGTCTGTTAACCCTGAAATGAGGGAAACTCTGAGTTTTCTGTTTCACAAAGGGAGGTAACTCAAAGCAGAGAAAGAGGGGTAACTCTAGCCTGTTTCACAGAGGGAGGTAACTTAAGCTCTGGGTCAGTTACCGCAGTAACAGACTCCATGAAACTAACCTGGTTGGGACCAGGTTTTTCTCATGAAACCTCCAGTTTCTCTCTGTGTCCGCCCTCTTTCAGCCACACACCGTATTTAACTTCCTCATTCATTCAGTCAGCAGGCGAGTTTTGGCGTGGCATATTAGTTCTGCCGTCTGTTATTTATAAATAAATAAAAAAACAGTCAGTAGGCCTTTATTAGAAGTCCATTAGTAGTTAGGTGGTTAGGTGTCCTTTCGATAAGGATCCCGTGGATGAAGGTGCAGTGTTACTGCGCAGAGAATTAAATATTCGTCGGGAGATGGTTATAAGACCGCGCAGAGATGTTTTAGCATTTCCAGACAATTATCTTTTTGAGCGTTACCGTTCCACGTCACCCAAATGAAATAAATTAATAGGCCAGCAGTAATTCAAGCAGTTTTCCCCTGTAATATTAATGTGATTGCAACGGACTACATTTAAACTTACGCATTGACCCGAGCAGCAATGTTCTCCCACGCCGTCTCCCTCTCCTTTGCTGCTGCAGCGGTGTTGCAATTAATAAAAAAAAAAAAACATGTTCTAACTCGCTGTATGAATGCATTAAGATTTCCAATTCAACTGGGGTGAAAAACGCAGCCCGACGCTTCCCCGTTGCCATGTGAGC
Organism: Myripristis murdjan; assembly: GCF_902150065.1. NCBI lineage: Eukaryota > Metazoa > Chordata > Actinopteri > Holocentriformes > Holocentridae > Myripristis > Myripristis murdjan. Next base: position 40,222,559 of record NC_043992.1, on the reverse strand, counting down.
TTTAAGTTTAAGCCACAGCAGTTACACATGACTTCAGTTGTTGTCACATATTTTCCTTCTTTCTTTAGGGGACCAGAATAGTTGTTGTACAGTGAATGTGGTGTTTTTAGATGTCAGTATCAAGCAAATTACATCCACGTATTATTAACAACTTTTAGAGTGACAAAAAGAATCGGATCGGTATCGGCCGATCCTCAAGGCTGCAGTATTGGTATCGGTATCGGATGTGAAAAAGTGGTATAGCGCCATCCCTAGTCTGTACTTAGTTACAACTTACTCAACTGCTGTTAAATTGGCTCCAAATTAATCGTTCATTAATATAATGTTACATTTTTCTATAGAAAGTTCAGATAAGAGTAAGACCAGCAGCAACAGTCAAGTCAATCCATTCAAGCTGGAAGCAGCTTGTTGTTTATTACTTGTTTATTTTAAGTATAATGGTGTCATAAAAAAATACAAAAATGTATATATTTGGAACCGTTATCGGAACCGGAATCGTTAAGAGGGAATCGTTAAGGAATCAGAATCGTTAAAAAGGCCATCTGCTTTGAATTGATGCAGCTCCCCTGCAGTGTCCACAGGCTGGGGAGCATTCCATATTGTTTTTTTTACAACTGCATCTCAGGGTGCAAAATGGCAGCCATTTTGAAATTTCTAAGTGGTTACTTGTCAAGTGACCCATGGAGACAGCTCATCCCAATTTTCATGCTAGTATCATTGGTCTTTTTCAAAACTTTCCCCCAGTGGGATTCTTTGGGGCTTTTTTTCCCTCCCATGTTGAGGATACAAAATCAGTTGAGTTTGTTTCTGTTGCAATTTGTTGACAACTTATTTGGCTTAAAATTCCTGGACTACTGAGCAATGTCGGCACACTGCCTTCATTTTATCCACTTGTCTTTGTCCGCTGCAAGATTTGAGCAGGAAGCCAAAGTATTCCCACACAGGAGATTTTAACGAAAAGGGACGCTCTTCAAGCTCTAGTTTCTCGCTGGTGCCGGTTTCAGCAGCTTTAGCCGTAGCCATGACATCAGTGGCGTGTCGGTCGCCAATGAAACGGCTCTTAAAGCCGGCTCTTTGAGGTGAACGACAGGAGCCGGCTCCTGATTGGGAGCCGCTTTTTTGTGAGGATAGGCATGGGAGGGCGCAAGGGAGTAATTTTGCCTAGAGCGCCAACATAGGTAGAGCCGGCACACACACACACACACACACACACACACACACACGAACAAGAGAACAGGAGGAAGGGAGATGAGAGAAAGAGAGCAAGGAGCCACAAGGAGAGCCAACACAAACGCGCTGGAAAGGTGTAGTTAAGAAAATGAGTGACAATAGGAAAGGGAGTGAAATCTGGACCCATTTCAATTTTATTGACAATACAAAGGCAGAGTGTGGAGTTGGCAAGAGAAAACTCTCTCATTGAGCCGCTCCACAGACAACCTGCACAGCCACATGACAACTGTCCACCCATCAGTGCAATGGGAAGAAAAAACACAAGCAATCGAACTGTTGCTGCTCCTGCTGCTGCTGCTGCTGCTGCTGCTGCAGTGTCTATGGCAATTCAGATCAACTTTAAATAGTTAAAAGTTCGTTTTTGTATTTTATAATATATTTTTTGTAGCACTATGTAGAGTGAATAAATAGGCATATTTATATAATAAACATATATAAATAAAAAAACAAACAATGCATGTTTTTTGTACATTAATACTAATACAATTTACGCATAATTTTACATTATTGTTGGTAATAATTAATTTAAACAACAAAAAAAAAAAATCTGAAGAGCTGCTTGGGAGCCGAAAGAGCCGGCTCTTTTTAGTGAGCCGAGCCAAAAGAGCCAGTTCTCTAAAAAGAGCCGGAGTTCCCATCACTAATGCCATCAGTGCTCAGGCTTCAGGTGTAGTTTATTATGCTTCTTCTACCAGAGACTAGACGCTTCCATGGCGTACTGCTGCCCTCTACTGTTGTGCACGTGTAGCTGCAGGTGGATATGGATAAATGAAAACGAAACGTATGTTCAGCCACCTATTATACTCGTGTGGTAACTCACCCGGGCTGCACACCTCTGTACCGAACCCAACGCCCTGTACTGAAAATTTTCAGTATGAATACATGTATCGTTACACCCCTGGTTCCCTCTAAATGTTGCTGGCAAATACCCCAATATTCTTTCCCAAGTCCATTTTTAAAAGCCCAGACCAAGGCATTTCTTCTTTTATATGGCATAAAGGCTCAGTTAGAATACAAAATACACTCTTACAGATGCCAAAAGCATCAGAGGGGCTTGCCCTTCCAAATGTCCAAATATATTATTGGGCAGCTAAATTAATATCTAAATTACACTCCTGTAGTTAGTCAGTTGCTGTGAATATGGAAACAGTTTAAACTCCATTCCGTATTTCAGGTAATTCCAGTACTCTTTCCCTGTAACAACAACCCATTTTTCCCTTTGTCTCTAAATGATAATGTCTGAGTGATTTAGCATAAGATCATTTGAAGATCTGTATATAGATAAAGTGTTGTTGCCGCCTTCTGTCAACTGTCCCTGAAATTCAGACTCTATAAAAGTCACCTTTTCAGATATCATCAGATATCACCACCATCTACCTGCCTTACAGAGCTTACGCACCTGGAGAACCCACAAAGTGCTGTGAGGATGGTGCTCTTTGACTCCTCCAGTGCTTTTAACACCATCCGGCCTCTCTGACTAGCTAAGATGCTCTTGGAGATGTAGGTGGACCAGGACCTCGTGGCCTGGATTACAGACTACCTCAGCGACAGGCCATGTCTGACACCCTCAGGAACAGTGGTGTCACTATTTTTGTTCATCCTCTGCACCTCTGACCTCTTTGACTCAGGAACATGCCACCTACAGAAGTTCTCAGATGACTCCTCAATTGTTGGCTGTGTCACAGAGGACAGGGAGGAGGAGTTACTTCATTGGATGATGTGGCAGCAACCACTCACCGCCGCTCAGCATCAGAAAAACCAAGGAGCTGGAGGTGGACTGCCAATGCAGCTGTTGTTCCTGGGAGCCAGGAAGAACAGGCTGCTCTGCCCATGTAGGAATCAGTCCCTTAATGTGTGCATTAGGCTGCTATGGATGTTCTACTATTAACTAATGACCAGTGTTATCTTCTGTGCTGGGAAGGTAGCATCAGGGCTTATGGTGCCAACATATGGGGCAAGCTGGTGAAGAAGAACAGCTCTGGTTCTATCTGGAAATTCCCAGATAGAACAGATATTTAAACAGTGAATTAAAAGGTTACTATATATATAGTAACCTTTTAATTCACTGTTTAAATATCTGCTCTGGCATTTATTCCTTATATTCCTTATTAGCGCATATCAAATCAGATAATGTGTGATATGCATGTGTAAACAGAATAATTCAAAGAACTTGTAATTGACTTTTTTTTCTTGTCTTTGTGTGTGTAATCAACTTGAAAATTTTATAGTGATATCCTAAAGTCAAATGTTGGCCCCCTTTCCCCTGTGTGTTAAAAGGCTGTTTTTGGTGTTATATGGTCATATAGAGGTGATTTTCAAAACTTTCCACCAATGAGATTTCTTGGGACTTTTTTCCCCTCACTCAGGACAAACTGAGGATACAGAATCAGTTGAGTTTGCTTCTCTTGCAGTTTGTCCTGGGTTTTTTTCATAAAATGACTGGACTATCTGTGGTGGAGGCAGTGATGGAGAAAAGGATAGGCTAGATATACTCTCTATACACGTGCATTTACAAACAGATAAAGTATGAGTGTATGTACTGTATGTATATTTTAGAAACGGCATCAGTGTCCTGATTTGAGGCATCGTGTAAGGACAAAGGCGATAGGGGTCTATTGTGTCCTATTCCTATTTGGCCATATCTTACCTTTTTTGTACATAGGTATTGCTATTTTTCTTTTTTCCAGGGATAAATGAGAAACTATTTCTATAGGGACATAGTGAAAAAAAAATCTAGTCTTGATGTGAATTTCCTGCTTTGATGTTAACTTTAATGTCAACTACTGCTACTGCTGCTGTGTCATTTGAATTTCCTCTTCAGGGGATCAATAAAGGTAAATCTAAACTATTGGTTTATTATAATTACAACTATTACGTGAGATTTTAGGGTAGATTCTGCTTCAGAACAGCTCACAGAGAGGAATATGTGGTTTTATGTCAGAAAACACATGGAACCTATACCACAGTATCATTAATGGAAGACGAACATACTGGACATTATTTCTTAATATGCAGTCTGTTATTACACCACATAATTCTTGTATCACTAACCAGACGGTGGTGAGAGAGTGGAATGAGGAGCAGAGCCTTACCACCCTGGACAGAAATATCACGGGGTAAAAGAATAAAACTAAGCTATTATTCTTATACTATGTACATGTTGCATTACCTGATCAAAGATTTGTACATTGATACAAGTTTATACATTATACAAAGACACAGCACCCCCTAGTGACACATTTTAAGACCATTTCATTCTGAACAATGCTATAGTAATGACTGAAGAAATGGAAAGACCTGTTTTCGTGATGCCGTGTTTAATTAAGGTAAGATAATGTCAACCACAGATTAGGCAGGAAAAGCATGAAAGCAAGAAATTTGAATTATGGCTAAATATTCTCTTGAAAATAAACTCTTGAAATTGACTCTGGTATGAAATAGGTAATCAGTTTTGGGTTTCTTGCCTTGGGAATCCAAAGGCAGAAAACACCCTACATTTACTCACTCCTTCTGTCTCACACTTTCTGTCTTCATACTACACACACACACACACACACACACACACGTCATTATCAGTTTTAACAGTTCAGTCCGTAATAGCAGGATAAGGTGTGGTTTTAATCTGCCTGGACTTATGTTGTTTGATTCCCACATCAGGACAAAATACAGAGGAATAAAAAAAAAAACAGCAGGTGATTAATACTGTCAGAGGGACATAGACACAGAGATTCCTGTGTATTTTTTCATACTTAATATATTTAAGTTGTAATTGAACTGTATTTAATATCAGATTACACCAGGATCTTTTGGACCTCTTGAATTGTACTATATATAATATATTTTAATATACAGTACTTCTAAAATCTCACTCTTCATTTGCTCAAAATCAGCTTTGCATGTAGTCAAATTCTATTTTTCATTATCTTGCAATGTAAAACAAAAACAAAACAAATCAAACAATAAAAAAAAACAAAAAAACACCAACATTTAAATATATATAACCACTGCATGTTATATAGATATCTAGTATATCTGGTATATATTTGAATACTTATGTACTTATGTATATTGTATATTTGATATATTTTCATAGGTAGTGGCAGATTCAAGGGTAGGCTCCTTAAAAGCTCTGCTTCAGCCTTACCCTTTTGGTTGAATCCTTACTGAATTTTTTTGCTTGTTTGAATTAATGGTAGTGATAAGAAATATGAGTTTGTGTTATAATGTTTGGATTGACCAAATAAACTGTATTCATTCATTCATTCATTCATTCATTCATTCAGGCTGTTTGAAGGGCTGGGCCGAAAACATAAAAAGGCCACCTGCTGCATGACAGGCAGTCCCACCAGCGCTCAAAAAGAAATGGACCTGGGCTGTGAGGCTCCGCAAGTGGAACCCCAGAGATATTCTGTAACTTGGATTATGATTATTATCCATAATGTTGTAACCACTGAAGGCAGACTGACCATGAGCTGGGAGATTATAAAACAACGTTTTCTGCTCCTGTTGAAGCTACAAGTCTGGATAAAAACAACCTCGTTTTTAGAAAAATGAGTTTTATTCACGGTGTCACGGAAAAATACTACACTACCCACAATCCTAACCGTGGCTCTGATTGGTGGAGCTCACTGTTACCTTGGAAACATTCACTGCACCTGCAAGTGTTTCCATTGGCTAGTGAGTGATGTCAGTAACGTCAACATTAGTCAGCCCTGGTAACACTGGTTAAGGTAACATTACATTAACATTAGATAACATATGATGGACACTGTAGTTCTTTTGTGATTGGCGCTATTAGATACACAGACTTGTACCCATGACTTTTTTTTTCTCTCATTTCTCTCAATTTCTAAATGCAGATCTTATTTAATCACACTAATTTCTGCTCCTGTCCAATTTCAGACCACTTGAATACGTGGAACCGTATAAACTCAGCTACCGTGATAAAACTCTTCCGGACCACAAGGGTCTTCGAATTATCACGTGACTGCCCAGGTCTATGGTGCATCATGTATGATGAAATAGTCTTTGTCAGCCATTAAAATTAACATTGTTAATAGGTGATCCAGATTAAATGTAAAATGCTGAGATGATATACGGAAGTAATAACCTTTCAAATATTTATTCACAAACGCCTCCTAAGTAAAATACAGAGGCAACTACTGACATATGTTTCACACACACACACACACACACACACACACACACACACACACACACACACAAATAACACACTCTTGAATTAATTGAAAATGTAATTCACACCAAACTTTAAATTTCTATAGGCTTTTTGTGCAAACCACTCTCAAATAATTCTGCTCGATTTCCAAATTGAGGTTATCATAGAATCAGCTAAGCAAGGTACCTGTTAGCTCCTTAGCCAAGCATCTAGGCTAAAAATGGGGTAGAAGTATCTATAAAAGCACTTTCATTGTACACACATTTGTCTTTGGGAATTCGGAATTGGTAAAAATGTACAACTTGAAGAAAGCCTGCTGCATTGTCTCCTTCACAGGTCACACACTGTAGCAGGATGCCAGGGTGACAGCTCAGACTGTGTGAGCCCCTCTGACATCTGAGCGTTAGGAAGGGGCTCGAGCTAAAACTGCAAACCTGTACAGATGGGATGGATGGAAGTTTTAACAACTTACATAAAGCGTACTTTGAAAATTAAAACAACGCGGACAGTGCAGATTACATCAGAGATTACATCAAAATGCTAGCAAGATACTGGGCTACCTTCTTGGTTCTTTGCAAAAACGTACACCATGTACTTTGCAAAGTTGTGCCAGCCTCACTTTGGGAAAGCCTTCCCTACAGGACACTTTGCATGGGACACTATAGAGCGCTGTATCTCTTTTCCACTGGCATTTTTTTTTCTCTCCATTGCAAGGGCACTTCATGGCGTTCTCTTACTTGGAAGGACATCTCACAGGGCATCTTATGAGTTTTCCTCATCAGAAAGGCACCTCAGGAACCTGTAAGCTCACCTGTCCTATAGCACATTTTCTCAACTGGACGGTCGTCCATAAACAAACTTCCCACATTTTCTCACATGTAAGGACACCCTTTAAAGCGCTGCATCACATCTTATCCCCTGGAGTGGCACTTCTCCATTGGAGGAGCCCCTGATTTATTGTAATTTATTTATTTAATGTATTTATTGCATGAAAGGGCACCCTAGAAGGCATTTGAGGGCCCTTCCTTTCATTTTTGGCCCTCTAGAGAGCACTTTAGCGATGCTCTTTCAAACATGGGGGAACCACATCCATGTTAATGCACTTTTTTTCTACTAACTAGAATGATATTTTCCAAATGCCCTTGCACTATAAAAACAACACTTAGTGTAAATAAACTTTTAACCACTTATAAGTTTACCATTTTTTATTTATTATTAATTCTACTAATTATTATTATTGGGACCATGCTGCATGGTGATTCTGCACTTTAAATAAAACTGATTGACTGATTCACAGAAATATATGGCATATCAAATGCATTGGTATTTCTGCTCTGGTAAAGTTCACACCAAGGTGGCACATTTTACTCTGTTGTATTCTATTATCCTTCTTAAATGTCCCCACACTAGGATTACCCTGAGCGGAGAGCAGGATGCAACCACTGACCAAAAGCACAACTAAAACAGAGTTTTGCAAACAAAGTTACAAAAGCAACATCAAAGAAGTGCTCTTAAGACCTTGAGGCATGATGGGAACTAGGGCAGCTTAAATTAGAGCCAAGACACCGACCCAGCCATCACCCCAGTTGGTTTACCAGAACGCCTCAGTAGATACCTGACAACTAACCATCCCTGTCCATCGGAAAATGCATCACATGTGGCATCTTAAGGAGGAATAGGAGGTGGAGGGGACTGTGTTAACTAGTCAAATACAAAGTCAGCCCAGATGAATGTGTGGTGACATCACATGGATGTGACAGCTTGCAGAGTTTGAGTTTGCATCGTGCCAAGGGGAGCGTGGGAGCTGAGTGGAGCGCAGGGCCCTGGCAGAGCACAAAGGGGGTAGCTGGACGGTGACAGGGGGGTGACAGGATGAGGACGGGGGGAACACACCGCCTGTAACATGGCGTGTAGACGAAGTTTCTTAGTGAGGTGCGGCGTGGCTCAGGAGGCAGAGTGGTCGTCTGGTCATTGGAGGGGAAATTATAGTCTACATCACATCCAAACTGATCCGTTTGATAGGTTCTTGGAATGTTCTTGGAATGGTTCCCCCTTTTCCTGCACAAATCACTTTCCACCATAAGTGCAATATCACTAACATGCGTGTTTAGCACTCATAAGCTAATTTCAGCACTGTCTGTGTATCAAGTCTAACAGCTCCTGAATCCCAGTACCGGGCGTCGGGTTCTGTAACTTGGTCCATTTTCTATTCATATACACTGTTATTATATATATTATATATATACTGTTTATATTTATATAGGCTGTTTATATATATATATATATACAGTACAGGCCAAAAGTTTGGACACACCTTCTCATTCAATGCGTTTTCTTTATTTTCATGACTATTTACATTGTAGATTCTCACTGAAGGAATCAAAACTATGAATGAATGTCATGAAAAGGAAAAAATGTTAACTGTTATGTCTTGTCTCGTGATTTCCTGTTTTATTTTGAAACCCCACTTCCCTTCTGTGTCAGGTAACTTACCCTTCCTGTTGTGTTTCCCTGGTTGATTGTCTTTCCCCGCCCTGATTGTTTCCACCTGTTCCCCATTACCTTGTGTGCGTGTATATATAGTCAGCGTTTTCCCTTGTCCTGTGCCAGTTTGTCTTGTGCCGTCTGCCAAGTAAACCACGCCATTCTAGTCTCGTTTGCCACAGATCACTCTTGTCGTTTTGCCTTATTGCCTCAGTTTTTATTTGATACTTTGTCTTGCTGGTTTCCTTTGTTCTCCTTGACCACGCTACAGTGAGTATTTCAGTTGTTACTTTTGTATAGTATTTTAGTTGTTACTTTTGCATTTTATTTCCTCCTAGTAGAGTGTTTAATTCCTCCTAGTTGAGTGATTTTGGTTTTGTTTTGTCCTCCTTGCGAGAGAATATTTGTGTTGTTACTTTTGCCCAATAAAGACTGTTTTCATTTAGAACCTCTGTCTGGAGTCGTGCAATTGGGTTCACGTTTTTGTTCAGTCTGTCAATGAACACATGTGGAGTTATGTACTTAACAAAAAAAGGTGAAATAACTGAAAACATGTTTTATATTCTAGTTTCTTCAAAATAGCCACCCTTTGCTCTGATTACTGCTTTGCACACTCTTGGCATTCTCTCCATGAGCTTCAAGAGGTAGTCACCTGAAATGGTTTTCACTTCACAGGTGTGCCTTATCAGGGTTAATTAGTGGAATTTCTTGCTTTATCAATGGGGTTGGGACCATCAGTTGTGTTGTGCAGAAGTCAGGTTACTACACAGCCAACAGCCCTATTGGACAACTGTTAAAATTCATATTATGGCAAGAACCAATCAGCTAACTAAAGAAAAACGAGTGGCCATCATTACTTTAAGAAATGAAGGTCAGTCAGTCCGGAAAATTGCAAAAACTTTAAATGTGTCCCCAAGTGGAGTCGCAAAAATCATCAAGCGCTACACCGAAACTGAGAAAAGATCAGCAGTTATACCCATCCCCCGCCCACACAAACACACACTCACAGACACACACACATGCACACACAGACCACCACCACCCCTAAATGGAAGATGCTGGTTCAAATCATTGTGTAGGAGCAGTTTAATTTAGTGTTGGCATATTATTGTTTTATTATTTTTTATCTTTAGACTTAGCGTTCACTATTATTTCTAACACATGGTGGCAGTGATTAGAGACAGGATATATGTTGGGCACAGGTGACAGGAAGAAGTGGGCACACAAGTTTTCCCCAGACCTGAGGCAGGGAGCATGGACAAGAGCTGGTATGTCATAAAATTTTGTCTCTTCAATAAAACATTAAAGATACGAGGATTGACTGGACCTTGTGTCTTTTGGGTCTGCGTAAAGATCACTAATGCTCCTCCTGTGTATGTAATGGCAAGAGTGGAAATGTTTGTAGGAAAAGGAGAAATTGCCATTACACATTGTGTTGGGCAAACATCTATCCTGCTGAAGTGCCCCTGAACCAACACCTGGATCCCTGCCAGCTCAGCAGGTGTGATTCTGTTGCTCGAACCTAACCTCTGACGACGGCTCAGTTCAGCACAAATAAGGTATTTATTTGAAAAATACTTTAAAACCAAAGTGGTTTCCTGACAGAATGAAACAGAGATTTCACGTCTCTGAACCCTATAAAGCCTGAAATATGAAAGAATTGGCAGAAAATTCCAATTTTTTGAAATTGAACCCTTTATTTAGTCCTATAACAAAATGTAAAAAATAAATAAATATGTTGTTACACGACCTTTCTGTTGTATGATATATGATATGTACTTGAAGTGCCAATGGTATGGTCCAGGGTGAACAGGGGAAGTGTTCAAAGGTATACAACAGTATTTTGGTCACGTATTGATTAAACTGAATGTGTGAATTGATAACGTGTATCACATATGATACAAATGGCTTTATAGGGTTAAAGTTCGGGTTCTGTCCATATGGTGGTGTTTGCAACATGTGTGTGAGACAAAGCTGAACGTTTGTTTTCAGGGATGCACAGCCCATGGCTTTAATTTATTCATTTATTTTTACTTTGAGCGCCCTCTTCAGCCCGCTTGTCTGAACTATCACTTCAAGTTCTTGATTTTTGTGAGTTAACGTGAGCTCTGCTTGTCTTGTGAACATAAAGCAGGAGTTTGCAGCAGTGTGACTGATTTTCTGCCTGCCTTGCCAGTGACTCCAGTGCTGCCTGGCAACTCTCCAAAAAAAAAAAAACACATTCACAACAAATTAGAGTGAACGAGTGCTGTCTCTCTGTTAGTCGTCATGTCACCTTCCCAGGGACTACAGATGAAAAGTAGCTGTTTTTACTAATTCTGGCATATTTACATGGGTGTATCTCTCACACTAATGTTCATAAATATGCAGTGTTCCTATTAAATAAACCAATAAAAAAAAGTCACAAATCCTTAGACTGTTCATTCATTCATTCATTCATTCATTCATTCATTCATTCATTCAAGCAACTCTGTTGTATTATCTAACACCCAGCCAACATTTTGCCTCACAGAGAAAGCTCAACTCTACAATTTGTTCAGTTTGTCCAACAGTTCAGTGTCTAGAGCATGGCTTAGTACAGTGGTTTTCAAACTTTGTCTCTGATTTCTGAATCCAAGCACCTCATTTATCCGACTACAACATTTTGCTTTGAGAACTACAACAGAAAACCAACAGCTCTCATGCAGTTAATGAATGATAACCCATCTGTTGAAGAATATAACATTACAAATAAGAAACTGGGTGAAAGAGCTGCAATTAGTGCCTCTTGAACAGATTTATTTGAACACTCAAGTAACATTACTATTATTAAGTAAAAATAAATACTTTCAAAATCCTCTAATATACTCATGAGTTATACATTTTTCTATTTTCAGATTTCTCTCACGTACCCCCTGTAGTACCTTAGTGTACCAATGGGGGTACGCGTGCCCCCATTGGAGAAAACCAAGTGAGTGGAAGTCTTCTCTTGCAAATGCATTTACACCTTTTCATTGGTTTCACACATTTTTCACACCGTCTTTAAAACAGTCAGCACAGATCAGCTGAGATCACAAAGAAGTGTGTGTGTGTGTGTGTGTGTGTGTGTGTGCATGTGTGAGAGCATTTGCATCAGTGCTCATAGAAACATAGGCTCTCATGGCACTGATAATTGCACCACTGCATAAATGAGAGTGCTTTCGATAAAAGATGGACCTGGGTTTGTGGATCACATTTGTTTCTCCCCTCAGTGTGGCGATTAACTTCATCCAACTCAAATCCTGCTCAGCCACTCATAAAGTCTTGTGGAGAATGGTATTAACTTGTGTCGAGGTATAAGCCCAGGGCTAATTTTTAGAACAGTTTTATCACTGCTGTGCCAGACTTACATACCGTGGTTGATGACTAAAGAAACTTGCCACACTATTTATAGGATAATCTCATGAAATCCTCCCCGTCATTCCCAGCCCACCCTCTCCCTCACCCTCCCACTTATAATTATCTCCCTGACTTTGTTCTCCACTCTCTGTCTTCCTCCCTGCCCTACAATTTAGCTTGATGGAACTTCCTGTTTAACAATTAATGCATGCCTTGTTTTGGCTTTTTTGGGGCATTACTGATTGCAAAATCATCCTGTTTTCCACGTTGGAGGCTATTTTTGTGTTTAGTCTGGGATGACTCGATTGTATGTCGACTGTGAGTCCAACACTGGACTCACAGTCGACATGCAATCTAGTTTTTGTGTCTTTGATGAAGGGCCAAAAGTGAAACGCTGACTGTAAACATTTTTAATTATATATCGCATACGTGTTAAATCTATGTAGCTCACCCTGCAAAGTCATATTAATGACAAATATATTAATTTGGCAATATGGCAAACAGGAACAAACAATCATATTTTTTTTTATCCTTAAGATGCATCGTTATTTATTAGTCTGTTTTGATGTAACAAGTTCTGCTTTAGCAGACAGTAAATTGTCTTATTCACTGCATTTGTTATGAAAGAACATGCACAACCTTGAATCGCTAACAGGATAAAAAAAAATAAAAGAGAGAGATTTCTTCCTAGCTAAAGCACACAGGCACAGATTTAATGAACATAAAAATACTCCGAAATCAACACCAGAGAAAAAATCAAGAGTTTCACAGTGTAAGTTTATACAAAACTGTCCTTTACAAAACAACACTGTGGCCAGAGAGACATGATACGCTAGTGTGGCTTACAAACCGAAACTAAGATACATTTGTAATATTGGCATACAAATGCACCATGAACATAAATATAAATAATTTCAAGGACATTCTGAAATATTGTAAATCTATCTATCTATCTATCTATCTATCTATCTATCTATCTATCTATCTATCAGTGCTTGCTGTGTATAAGCTATTAGAGACTGCTCATCTCAACAGTCTCAAAGCTCAGCAGTCTCTCTCCAGTGTCATGCTAAATCACGTGTGTGCACAGTGGGTGTTCCATACAAGATGCAGAAGCTCTAAGTCCAATATTTGACTATGTGACTCTTCTGTTGGTGTCGACCACAACTGGTACCACTCTTTGTGTGACTGAGTTTCATAAAGCACCACCTGTCCTTTCTGTGTCTCCATCTCTTCGTCTGTGTGTTGTCTTATTGTGAAATTGGAAAGTCAGAGAGGCTATCAGTATGCGTGCATTCATGCAATGATACAAGTGCCAAAGTATCCTTAAAAGCAGAACATGCAGTTTGAAATGGGGACGTCCCACTTTGGGGTGATGTGTTATGCCATGTAAGCCAATCAGTTCTCAAAAGAATATAACGCCTCAGGAGTTCAGGACAATTTTTTTTTTTACTCCATCATAACCCAAAATATCAGAGCATTTTGCTCCATTTATGTTTTTGTGTAAATTTGTCATCATAACACTAGATCCAAGACAGGGATTTAAGTGTTACATTAGTTCCATGGGTTATTAGTCCTGGCAGGAACCCAAGGGTAATTCATGCCCTTGACATGGTTCTTGGCATGAACTGAATCTTTCCTCAGCCTCATCCTTAACATGAATAAACAAAGTGATGTGCCCTCCCATTTGAAACTGCATAGTCTTTCTTTCACTCTATGATAGTTAGATAAATAAATGTAAACACTGACAGACAGAGGCACCTTCATTTGATTGCACAGCCAGCCTCAGTGTGTGCAAGACATTTTATGGAGGGGGAATTTAGTTCTACTTGCAAACTTAAAATGTCAGCCACTTGACAAGGCTCCTCTACAGCAACTTGAGAGCTTGACAAGAGTACTTGAGACTATCACATTCACCCTCTCAACAAATATCAAGTCGAAGCTCTTCTTACTCTTTCCCCCCCGCCCTGTTGTCTTCTGTGCCGCAGCCACACAATCTTTCCCTCTTACATTTCTCGCTTTTGTTCTCTCCTCCATCTCAGTGTGTCCCTACTCCACTGCTTTCTCCCCAGTGTGCGTTGTGTGCTCTTTCTCAAACTCTATTTTTCCTTTTTCTCTCCGTATCTCTGCCTCCTTGTGTGCCTCTTACCGATGCTCGCTTGCTCTCTCTCTCTCTCTCTCCCTCTGTGTCGCTCTTTTCCTCTCCCTTGATGTTTCTTTCTGTTTGTCTCTTGATTTGTCTCACAGAGTCTCATACTGGCTTTTGATCTCTCTCTCTCTCTCTCTCTCTCTCTCTCACACACACACACACACACACACACACACTATCACTCCCCTCCTGGGTTGCCTACAGATCAGAGTTGGCATATTACTCAGTTAGCTGCAGTGTTACCGGGCTCCTCGATTCATCTCGGTTATATGGGTGACCCATTTCTGCACAAACTCATGGATTTTAATGCTAAAGTGCTTTGCCACATCAATTCAGACAATCCAGACTTTGAGCATGTGGTTCTCCTTAAAGCCCTTTCTCCCCTTTAGTCAACTTGTCTTCAAAAAAAATCCAAATAATATTGCAATTAAATTCATCTAGGAGCTCTCTCTCTCTCTCTCTCTCTCTCTCTCTCTCTCTCTCTCTCTCTCTCTCTTTCTCTCTCTCACACTCTATATATGTATATATATATATATATATAGAGAGAGAGAGAGAGAGAGAGATAGATAGATAGATAGATAGATAGATAGATAGATAGATAGTGAAAGTATTCAGACCCCCTTCACTCTTTCACTTTTGTTATGTTGCAGCCTGATGCTACAGTTGTTTCAGTTCATTTTTTCTCTCATTAATCTACACTCAGGACCCCATAATGACAAAGTGAAAACAGAATTTTAGAAAAAGGAAAAACTGAAGTAGTATTTAGACCCTTTGCAACAACACTTGAAATTTGGCTCCCTTTCCCTTTTATTATTTTATTTTTTTCTTTCTAATACTCTGGTGATATTTGTATCATGTCATTACTGTTATTATTGTTATCATTATTAACATTATCATCACTACCACTATTATTATTGTGAGCTTGCAGTATAAAACAGTATATGTACGCATGAGAGGGTATGTTTTGTGTATGTACAATATGAATAAAAAAAAATTATATATATATAAAAAAATAAATTTCTCCAATTTCTCTTTGTGGTTGCTGAGCTCCAGAGATCCTGTGTGGAGACGGGACAAAGCTCCAGAAGGACAACCATCACTGCTGCCCTCCACTGATCTGGGCTTTATGGCAGAGCGGCTGGACGGAGGCCTCTCCTCAGAGCAAAACACATGGAAGCTGCTTGGAGTTTGCAGAAAAGTACCTGAAGGACTGTCAGACTGTGAGAAACAAGATTCTCTGGTCTGGCCAGGGTCAAAGTACAGAGACATCCTCAATGAAAACCTGCTCCAGAGCGCTCAGCACCTCCGACTGGGCCGAAGGTTCACCCTCCAACATGACAGTGACCCTGAGCTCACAGCCAAGACAACACAGGAGAGGCTTAGGGACTCTGTGAAGGTCCTCCAGTGTTCCAGCCAGAGCCCTGACCTGAACCCTAACATCTCTGCAGAGACCTGGACATGGCCGTCCACCGACGCTCCCCATCCAAGCTGACCGAGCCTGAGAGGATTTTCAAAGAAGAACGGCAGAAAATCCCCCAGTCCAGGTGTGCACAGCTTGATGCTTCATACCCAAAAAGACTGGAGGCTGTAATCGCTGCCAAAGGAGCTTCAACTAAGTCCTGAGTAAAGGGTCTGAATACTTTTGTCAATGTGATATTTCAGTTTTTCCTTTTTAGTAAATTTACAAAAAATTCTACAATTCTGTTTTCACTTTGTCATTATGGGGTACTGAGTGTAGATTAACGAGAGAAAAAATCAATTTAAACGATTGTAGCATCAGGCTGCAAGATAACAAAAGTGAAAAAAATGAAGGGGGTCTGAATACTTTCTGAATGCTCTGTATATATATATTTGTGTGTGTGTGTGTGTGTGTGTGTGTGTGTGTGTGTGTGTGTGTGTGTGTGTGTGTGTGTGCTTTATGGTATTTTTTATCATGTAAGAAACTGGGTGATCTTACATCATCACTATAATATTCCTAAAATATTGTAATAAGGATTTGTCATTTTGTTGTCATATTAGTAGGCTATCCCTCTAAAATGTATTCTAGGATCATTGTAGTTATTTTCCATAATGGGCTAATAAAGATATTTCCTATCAATAGCAAATGGTCTTTGGAGTTTTTTCGGCGGGATGACATGCTGTGAAATACTGATGCCTTTTTTTTTCTTTTTTCTTTTTTCTTTTTTTTTTTTTTTTTTTAAACTGTGGATGCAATAATAGGATGAAGACTGCTTATTCCAAACGGATTATAGTTTTATTATTTATATCAGATAACCCACCTTATAGAACAGCAGGAAAAAGATTTTTTTTCAGAGGTTCCCAAACAATTTCATAACAAAAACGCCCTTTCTGATAACGATTTGATACGCTGAGTAATGCCATCTCGGACAATTTTTTTTTTTTTTTTTTTTTTTTTTTTTTATCTATTTTATACAGGATTTCGAAAGTGTCTGTGTGTATGTGGGTGTGTGTCGGGGAAAGGTCTGAGGAACCTTTGACCCAAACATCCGTTCATGCATGTTTTCCATTGTGATCACTCCTATAGGAAGCGTAATGACAGTAAAATTAAACTGTGCTTTAATTCATTCACCCTGGGGACCGCATGGAGCACAAGAAGGACCCCTAGTGGATCACTAGGCCCCACATTGGGAGGTAATGTAACGTGATTTAAATGTACTGTAATTGCAGATAATTGGGTGCTAGTGAGCAGACGCTCCAACCACCACCCACCCACCAGCACTGAACTGCTGTGAACTATTTACACAAACCCCATGCAGAGCTCAGCCTGAGAGTAAGACAACCTCCCCAGATCCACTCCACGTTTTTATCTGCGCCCTTACTAGGCGCCGTATTGCTGATGGGGGAGAATTAGATGAAATACCAAGAAACGACATGCAATAAAGGCGGGAGTGTAACGGGGAAAACATTGGTGAGTGTTAACCGACCGGGGAAAATGTAAGAAGGGACGCGATTCCTTTCCCTGCCGCTGCCGCTGCGTGTGAGGAGCCTCCATACCTTCGCCGGAGGATGCTGCGTCTGTGAACCATTGTACCCGAGCATAATCCATGCAGTGTCTTGGATCGCATCTCCCGGTGATATTTTCAGGGATATAAGGTGATATGCGCATAGGTTATCAAGGCTCAGGAACGCGGTAAAGGCGTTTTGAAGGTTCCCAGTGTCTGTGAATCCGGACTATTTTGCGCGCAGTC
The DNA here is from genome assembly GCF_902150065.1 of Myripristis murdjan. Lineage (NCBI taxonomy): Eukaryota > Metazoa > Chordata > Actinopteri > Holocentriformes > Holocentridae > Myripristis > Myripristis murdjan. The sequence goes on along the minus strand of NC_043992.1, from coordinate 40,204,951 downwards.
TTGTTCAGTCGCGTCATCGCCGACTTCTGTTAGACGCAAAGAGAAAAAAAGAAAGGACTTGATAGTCTCCTGACTCTTAAATTATTCAGGTATACCGCTTCTTCGCGCTCAACATATGCTCGACTCTTTGTCTTACATCCTCCGTGCATGATCTTAAAACAAGATCCCCTAAGTGGTGGTGACACGGATGAAAGCCGATGGCCAAGCTCCCCCAATTTCCTCAGAAGGGGGATGCAACCTAAAATAACCCCGGTGCCAAATGGTAAGTCACAGTTAATTTATGGCTATGAATATGAGCAATGGCTCAAAATGTGAACATTCTTGAGGTTTTTGCAATTTATTTCTCTCTTCTCTAATGCACATAGCCCGTGCGGGTGTGTGCCGACCTAACCTAGTTGCTTATACCTGCAGCTTTTTGCACATCGCAAGGCGAGGGAGCCCTGAATTTGTGACACGGCTTCTCTGGAGACAGTGTCCGTCCCTGTCCCCTCTCTCGGAGCCCGGACATCGACGACTTTAATGGCTTTTGTGTTCAGGAGATGGAGGGTCTTACTGGTGCTGAACGTGCTCGCCGTGGCCGGTTTCATGACTTTCTGGGCCAAGTGCAATACACGTAGCGTCCCGGCCGTCGGTCAGGAGGCTACGGCTGATGGGAAGAGGCCCCGGGGCAACGGGACGGCGCAGCAGGGCGCCGGCATTAGTCATGAGGTGCTGCTCAAGAGACTCGGCTCTCTGGAGGACGTGGTGTACAGGCAATTAAATGGTAAAAAAAAAAAAAAAAAAAAAAAAAAAAAAAAAAACTTAACCCAAAAACCTGTGAACCTACAGACATCCCCAACCGATCTGCAGAGACGCTAAGGTCATTGTAGGTGCCCCTGGTATTAGACATTAAAGGAGCTTCTCAAAATCTTGTCTTTCCACACACACACACACACACACACACACACCCACACACACACACACACACAAAGAGGTTGGCTCATTTCATTTGTTTTTCGGCTGGGCTAGTCTCATCTCTTATTTACCAGAGTCTCTTAGTTTATTTTCTTACAGCAAGAAATTCTCAAATAATGTTAAGACCTGAGTTTACATGATTATAAATAAGCACAAAACCACATGCATTTTTTTATTTACAAGCTATTTATTTATTTATATATTATTTTATTTAAATTAGGTACAGCAATAGTGAGCTTATAAAGTTAACCTTTGTTGCTTTGAAAATGTAATGATACCAATTTGAAAACTGGCCATTTTTAGGGCAGACCCGGGGCAAAGTTTTCCCACCATGCGCAATAATGTTAACTGACTATGTTGGAGACTGGTAATAAGTTAACCAGGCACTGCCTAGTTAACTTAGCTTGCATCGGAGTCACTAATAAAAGCTATATAATCAACAAACTCTTAGGTGCCTTTGTTTGGTAGTTTCTTTTCTCACAGCAAGAGCTTCTCTAATAATGGTAGGGCTTGAGTTTACCTGAAAAACATGATTGATTGTGAAAACTTGATTGTGCAAATTGGAAAACTGGCCATTTTTAGGGCAGATCTGGGGCAAAGTTTTCTCGCCATTAGCAACAATGTTAACTGACTGTTTAATGTAGGCTAACATACAGTAAGAAAAGCTATTACAGTAATATTTTAAAATACCTATTTAATTGTTTGAAAGATGCATTGCAATAAATAGGCGATATTTTAAAAAAATCATATTTCTGCTTCATTAAATTTTATACAAAGACAGAATGTTTTAAGTTAAATGAATTTTATTTTTGTACAAATTTGACCTTTGCTTTCCAGAATCATATTTATTCACAAGTTTGTTCTCCTAAGAGGCAAAACAGAAAGAAGTTCAGAAATTTGAAAACTTTGAACAATTTATTTATTTACACTCTTCCTTGACTTTACTCACTTTTTGGTCTTAAGATTAAAGTTCTAAAGAAAAAATAGTTTTTACTTATCCCTAAAACTTTGTCAATCTAGAGCTATTCTGGTACTGAACTGATCCATGTGTCTTGGTGCTCCAGTGAGGTCAGAGGTCAGGGTTGGTTCGAGCAACACGCCGGAGCTGGCAGGCATTCAGTGCCTCGCTCAAGGACACTTGAGCAGGGTGGATGTTTGTCAGCAGTGGTGCATGAACCACCGGGTTGAAGGATGGTCCCTTTAGCCAACAGGCTGCCCTGCTGTCCCCAAATAATCCCAAATAAACTAAGATGAATGTAATGATGGTTATCCCTCACTTTGAAATGAACAGTGAACAAATGAAAGGCCACTGTGCAGCCTCACTGCCCGGCTCACAACCTGGAGAGTGAAAGATTTCTGCCTTTTATCATTAATTAGACAGCTCCATGTTGAATCTTGATGCCTTTTTTTCCTTGCTGGAATTTTGCAGCCTCAATATAGGATCAGCAGGCGAGTAAGACTGGGAACCCCAGGGCTGAGCATATTTGTTACATCTCTATTTTTATACTGTAACCCCGTACTGAAGGCACAATCTGTGCCAACACTTTGTCATAATGTCACATCAAATCATAAGCTCACCTCTCTCAACAGCGAATGACTACCTTCGCTCACATGGGGTTGGAGTTGGATCTCTGATAGGATTTTGTGTGTGGGGGTAACACCTGTAAGCCTTAGACAGGATTATTGAAAGAGGAGTGACTCAGCCACACCAGGGGATACTGACATGTAATCTTCTCGTTTGCCTTGCTCAGGTCTTTCTAAATCTCTCGGCCTCATTGAGGGCTTTGGGGGTCGAGGTAAAGGTGGCCTCCCTGCCACCCTGTCACCAGCTGAGGAGAGTGATGCAAAATACCTGAGGGAGAAGTATGGATATAATGCCTACCTCAGTGACAAAATCTCTCTGGATCGGACCATCCCAGACCACCGTCCCAGCAAGTGAGCACAGAGATTTGATTTAGCCAAAGCTGTCAAAAAACGGGTCTGACAAACTTGTTCTCTGTGCAAATTTCATAACCCTGCATGTTTTATTTTTAAGAGCACGAATAAAATGTTTGGCTTCATGACCCTTCTGCTGGTATCAGGAACAAATTCCTGTGTGCTTTGAAGTGTTTGTACCTAATGGACTGCACCCGTCCCTTTTAATTTCTCTTCCTCTCTCTCTCTCTGTCTGTGCCTCTTAATCTGTTGTTGGATTTGTGATGAAGCTGCACTATCAGTGTGTCCATCGATATGCATGTATGCATGGGCAGACAAATCTAAACACACACACACACACACACAGGTGGTGCTTGTATCAGCAGGTGTGAACTGCATGCTTCTGATTGCATTTGCGTATCATCCGTGTATATGCATGTGCATCCAGGGGTGCATGCTCCCATACTCCCAAATAGCCTTGTGTTGTATCTGTCTGCGAGCTTTCCATAGAAATGTTCATTCACAAAGTGTCTGTCTCTGCTCCTGAACCCCAGTTAAATGAGCAACAGCCCCCGTTTGAAAGTCGGGGATGATGAGAAAGCCTTCAGCCAATCTCTGCCACCAGTTGCGTAGCTTCCATGGTCGGGACTACTTCTGCTAATGCAGTAATAGTATTAGCAGTAGTAGTAGCACTTGAAGTAGTAGTAGTTGTGGCAGTATATGTAGTAGTAATTATAACCTTTTAGTATCAGTAACAGTACCAGTATCAGTTTTTTAAAGGTTATTTTTTTTGGCGTGTCTGCTTTATTTGACAGTCACAGTAGAAAGAGGCAGTAAGGGCAGAGAGACAGAGGGGATGGCATGCAGCAAATGGCCTGAGGTCAGATTCAAACCCAGTGTGCTGCGAACAGGACTCAGCCGGAACACGTGGTGTGCGCTCTTATCTGGTGACTGGGCTGCCCCCTGTCAGTGGACTTTTAAAGACACAGCGATCATCCTGGTGCCAGGAGTGCCAGCAACCATCATTTCATTGTGGATTCACTGAGATGGAGACACTTGAAAACAAAAATGTAAATGACAGTCGCTCAGCAGTGTAGAGGAAGTTTTTAGGCAACACTTTCCACAATGTGCTACTGTTTGGTGCAGTTTGGTTTTAACACTGGCCAGGACATTTTTTATTATGTTGGTCTCCCCCATATCTTTCCTTCTCCAGCGCTCTTTAAAAAAAATAGTGCACTTTTTGCAGAAAACATGCAAACCTGGCAATTCTGCAAGTCTGTATAGACTTTATGCCAGCTGCTTATAACCTGATGTGGAGTTAAAATGACAATATTATTTGACATAGTTAAAAAAAAATGTGTAGGGGCAATTCATTAGTCCCTTGACACAATCCTGTGCCCTCAGCCGGAGGGTCAGGACGGCCCAGGGGGATCACTCAGTCATTTGGGGAGTTTTGATATGATTTAGAATGTGAAAAAATATATTTCCAATACACAGCTCTATTGTAATCATACTTAACATACTTAACTTAAGTTCACCATTATTCATTGTTAAGCCTGTAATGGATACATAGGCATGTTTTGGGGCTGTCACAAGGTTGAGGATAATTGTGCCATCTGACTTCACCAGCTGTTGTGAATACATAGGGTTCATACTGATAATGTAGGTTGCATTTATTCCATTATGGAAGATAATAAGATACGAAGACCACCTTTTTTTTTAATGTGACAAGGAAAGGAGATAAGGAAAGGAAGGAAGTCACTCTCCACCAGTGTAACTGCACAGAGAGATGCAGCCAAAGCCTTGATGCACCTCTCTCCCCTTCATTAGAGCTGTAGCCCATTTAAACAAAGGCTGCAGTAAAAATAGGCCTCCTATCTGCAGTAGACAGACTGTGAATAGGCCAATATGGAAAAAAAAGGAAAACGAAAGGAAAACCCATGTGATTATAGTTGAACAGGAGAAGGCACGTGATTCGTCTTTTAGCCTCTGTGAACAAGATGTCAGCAGCTCTGTGGAGGCAGCTTGGTCTTTCACAGTGATGACTGAGGAAGAGAGGAGCACGCAAATCCCAGGATGCAAGTCTCACAGCAAGGCATTAGAATAACCTCACATAGAAAAGGTTTCATTTGGCTTTCAGATAAGATAGTCACACTGTGGCGTAACATACTGCGTGTCTGTCTGTCTGTCTGTCCAGATGCAGGAAGGTCAGCTACCCGAGAGACCTCCCCCAGATCTCCCTCATCTTCATCTTCGTCAACGAGGCTCTGTCAGTGATCCTCCGCTCAGTGCACTCAGCTGTCAATCACACACCAGCTCACCTGCTCAAAGAGATCATCCTGGTGGACGACAACAGCGATGACGGTCAGTAGACTTTTATTCCCAAAGCACCCGTGTCTTTTTCCCCAAATGACTGGGATCTGCTGTATCTCAAGTCACGTATTTCCTGTCAAGAGGAGGAAAAGCATATGAATAGTCTCATATTCAGTGTTAACCCTTTCACACATAGCGGTCACTACAGTGGACAGCTGTTTAAGAGTCATTTTCTCCTAAATGCAATGATTTCTATGGTGGAATTGCACATCAGCTGTTAGAGTGCTCTCTGCTGCTCCCCTACATTGAGGTTTATGCAGAGACTGTCAGTTCTTGTTGCTGATAACATATTAATACTAGTAGAATGACATGGTAGGACCAGTCCTGCATCCTGAAAGAAGTATGGAGACTCACAGAGATATTCATGCCCTAAGAAGAGTAAAAACACATTAGAAAAAAATGTGGACTCAGGCTTTCATAATTCATGCATGAAAGGGTTAAAATCTTATTCTTTGTATAACAAGTTAAAAAAATATATATATACTGTATACCAAGGGGGTGAGACAGTCCCACTTGTTTCCAAAGCAGTTTTTCGTCATTTCAGGAATTTTTCTGGGAACAAGTATAAATATGTTGAAACAAGGCAGAATATCCGATATAAAAATGTCACTTTTTTACTCTTGAGTCTGGAGTTGACCTCATATGTGCATGTTAGTTTTTGCACTGTGAGCTTAAACACACTCATACCATTATACACTGATTACATTAATATGTTGATTTGGACCAGGGGTCACCAACCCAGTCCTCCAGGGCCCCCTGTCCTGCAGGTTTTGGTTCCAGCTCTGCTCTTTCACACCTGACCCAATTAAAGCTCACATCTTCCTGCACGCCCTGTTCAGGTAGATCTGCTTCAACCAATCAGCACCAAGCCCTGGTTTAGACAGATATTAGGCAGATATTAGTCTTTAAATAAACATTATAGCCCAGTCTGTGTTGCCTGTGCTGATTTGACAGATATTACTTCAGTCAGCCTCAGAGGTAACAGTCTGTGAAACTTGCCTCACTCTGCCTTACAAAGCCGCTAACCAGCATATGAAATTTGTTAAAATGGGTTTCAGGGGAGACTTTTTAATGTCCAGAGGCTTCTCCATCCTGCAAAGAATGACATTCAGACAGAGAAACACACACACACACACACACACACACACACACACACACACACACACACACACACACACACACACACAAAAACACTAAATCCTTGTAATGTGTTTCATCCTTTGAGATTTGGCATATAGATGGTAGAATTTAAACATGTAGCATGAAATAATGGCTCAAAATAACAGTTATAGGCAGGTAGTGCAGACATGCATGCATGCACACACACACACACACACACACACACACAAATAATTTAGAGCCTCCTCAGATTGCAGCTGCAGAACGTACTGTCCCTTGTCACCAATAGAGTTTACAATCAACACTCCATATTGTGCTCTGAGCATACAGCCGAGTGCCTATATTGACTTCCCTTTATGATGTACATTATGTGTTTCCTTGTTTATTATTCTTCATTTTGTGCACATGTGACACACCCTTTTGCACGAGCAACACCCAAACTCTTTAACCCTTTATAGGGCACTCATTGAAATACTGTGAAATTCAAAAAAAAACAAACAAACAAACAAAAAAAACAACCCTAGACTGTTATTAGAGAACATGACAGGACTTTATTACTTTTATAAAATTTTTCTAAAATTTTCATTTTCCTATAGAAAATCAAAGCCATTGTGATTGGTCAAATGCCACAATCATGTGACCTGGGATGTAGAGCGATCTTTGCTGATTGGCTGGGTGAAGACCAAATGATTATTGAACTAACTGAGACAGGGGATGGGACTGATATGTACAATTTCTGAAATTACCAAATATAGTCACTTGCCCTATAAAGGCTTAATCTCTTGTAAGCATGAAAAAAACAACACTTGCAAACACTTCAAAGCAATTTCATACAAGAAATTCGAGCTCCGGCGTGTGCGACACAGACAGCGTCAGCCAACACAAAAGCATACGTTAAGGCTTTCTGCGGGGAACACAGGGAAAGATGGCGCCCTGAAATGTCCACTGGCAGGACGGCGGCGTCGAATGCGTAACGGGGCTCCATCAGGGTGACAAGGTGACGGGCGTCTCCTCGACAGAAGCCGCGTCCACCGGTATTGAGGCTCGGTGTTTGGTCGGGTGACTAATGGGTCCAGCTTTTGCGGGGCGGACAGGCGGAGAGGCAGAGTGCCACAATAGGATGTCACTGGAGAGATGTCCCCGTCTTATTTATGGGGCTGCGCTGCCAGGCTGGGCCCTGTAAGACGAAGACAGGAAGAGCGGAGGGGAGTGGACTGCAAGGAGGGATGAGGGCGGATGGGATGAAATGAATGAGGAGGGAGAGAGGAAGAGGCGTATGTTGTGGAGGGGAAAGTAGCTTGAAGGGAGAGTCGGAGCAGAGGAGGTGAAAATAGGTAGTGTGAAAGAGAGAGAAAGATGCACACAGAGCGAGGAGATCAAGCCAGGCTATTAGAGGAAGTGGCAGACGAAGTGAGAGAGAGAGAGAGAGAGAGAGAGAGGGTGGGAAAGAGTGAGGGGCCTCAAGAAAAATAGGGTCGGACAGAGAGAAGGAGAGCGAGTGTAATGCATATGGAAAGGAGGGAGGGAGGAACGCAATAGAACGGAAGAGTAAAACAGATGCGATGAGGAAATGGGACGCGAGAGACGGTACGAGAGGAAGAGGAGGGGAGACCTCATGCGTGGAGGCAGAAACAGCCGGGGCATGAAAAAGTGGCTGAGGATGGCCAGAAATGCAAGGAGAGAGAAAGAGAGAGAGGGAGAGGGAGAGGAGGGTAAAAGGAGGGAGAGACAGTTCAATCCCCCCCATGCTCTTGGCTCTGCTGGATGGCTGAGAGCCAGCTATCTATCACAGAGGGAGGAAACTGCAGCAGGGGAGAAGGCGAGGCATGCAAACAAATAACACTCACCATTCTCTCTCCGCCTGCATACGTCGCCCGGCTCGGCTTTTTTGGCCTCGCGTGACGGTTTGGACAAAACTCACACGTGTGTATGCGTGTGTGTGTGTGTGTGTGTGTGTGTGAGAAACCGAGACAAAGAGCATCAGAAATGTGTTTATTTGTCTGTGATGATCATCAAGAATATACAGAGACAGAAAAACAGAGAGCATTACAAATATGTGCAAGTGTGTGCATGTAGGCGTGTGTGTGTGTGTGTGTGTGTGTGTGTGATGCAAAGGAAGAGGGGCTGTGACTGTTTGGCTCCGGAGGGAAAAGGCTGATCACTTGAGTGAGAGATCAAAGGTGCAGCGGCTGCCACCACTCAGGAAGCCGCAGACTCCCTGTGGTGGTTTTTGCCGTCTGCTGGAACGCGATACAGAGCCGCAGGGACGCGAGAGAACACGCTTACGTCGCATCTTCCTGCCGCTGTGTGTGTTTGAGTCTTGAATATGACACAAAACTGACCAATGTGATGAGGCCTTTTGGTTTGGTTGTGTTTTTGTTCCTCTGAGTGCGAATAATCAGACGACGGGATTCTTTATTGATCGCTGAGGAGCTGTTCTGTTTCCTCTTGTCTGGGTCAGGGTCAGGGTCAGCCAAAGAACAACAAACCCAGCGCTGGCAGGGGCTCAAAGCCTTTCTTGTGGCTTAATGCTTCGTCCTTAAGTTGAAGAGCAGACTCTCGAACCACGAGCAGGGTTCATAGGGTCAGACAAACTCCGGAAATTTGAAAATGCAATTTCCAGGTCCTGGGAAAAGTTATGAAAAAAACAATTGCAAAGCTGTGGAAACCGACCAACACAGTGTTCGCTCAGTTTAAAACTGATTCCCCAGTTCAGCGTGTTGTGGCCCTTGAGGATTCCTGTGATGTGTGTTCATGCATCAGTTTGTCTCAGTGTGGTAAAGAAAGCTGAACATACTTTACTTCACCTCTGTGAGCCAGTGGTATCCACAGACTGACTGCTCTGTTGTTTCAGCTTGGACTGGACTTACAAAGTGAAAAACTCTGTCCAGGTTTATGTGAGTCTCTTGTTTGTTTTACAGAGGCTTATATACAGTATTTGACTGACTTTCACCACATAGCGCCCATGGTGCTAAAACAAACATTTTCAGGGGCAAATCTAAAATATACATTTTATGGAAAAGTCATGGAAAGGTCAGTGAAAACCTCTGGCAAATACAGTGATGGAAAAAAGTTTTCGGACACCCTTAAAATTTTACACAATCTCAAATATTATCATGAAATATTTGTGGAAAAATCTTTTTTGTGTTTCAAAAGGTGTGGCTGCGTTAGACAGATACAAACAAATACAAATTATATTTTTTTGTTTATTGTTTCCAAGAAAAATGAACCAAACTAAATTCTTGACAGTGTAATCTTTCTCTTCAGGCGTGTTTCCTGCGTTAGGTTCCTTGTTTTAGACATTTTTGTGTCTGAAGAACTTTCAGATGTGCTGGCTTTACATAGACACCAAGCTTGGCAACAAAAATTGGGTCTTTTAATAAAAAGAACGACCTTCATCACTGGTACCAAAATGACCCAATACTCCAAATTTCTTCTGTATTTTTATGGAACCAATCAATTTGAAGTTTTTAATGGCTTTTTTAGGATTTGTTTAGTATTTTTGCTGTGACTGGACTAAAAGAAATTGCACCTGAAGACCTAAGAGTGATTTGTTAATGCAATATTTCACAAATGCATGGGCTGTCCCCAAACTTTTTTCCACCATTGTAGGTGTCTGAATCACAACAAGACCAAAACCCTGCTGCTGTTTTCATTCCATGTGTTTTTGTCTCTTGTGGCCCAGAGCAACTCAAAGGACCACTGGAGGAATACGTGAACAAGCGCTACCCCGGCCTGGTGAAGATCGTCAGGAACCAGAAGAGAGAGGGGCTGATCCGCGCCAGAATCGAGGGCTGGAAGGTGGCCAGTGCCGAAGTGACAGGCTTTTTTGATGCCCATGTGGAGTTCACTCCTTCCTGGTGAGTCGGTTCGGCCTTTGGATAGACTTGAAAACCTCAAGGTAGAACTGTTGGGATGCTAGGGAGTCAAATCATTCACTGAGGGAGAAACAGCACAGAATCAGCACCATAGGATTTGGTTCAGGCTCTGTTTGGCTGTGATGAATAGTGTGAATCTTTAGGCTAACAGAGGATCAGTTCCTTTGGTGGCAATTCAGTTTAAAAATGATGTTTTTTTTGTTTTTGGAACGATTCAGTTTGGTCCAGTTTTGTGAACCATGATGCCGGCCCACCTTGTTGTCATGTGGTAAAGATGATGATGAGACGATGAATGCCTCTCAGTTCTCGAAAGAGTATAGCTAACAAAAGACAACTCCTTAGCCCCATCATAACCAAAAAAAAAAAAAAAATTGGAGCATTTTGTTTCACATGTGTTTTTGTGTTTTTGATAACAAAACATTAGAGACAGGCAGTGTAAATTGTTGCATTAATTCTATGAGTTATTAGTCTTGGCATAAACCTGAGGGCTTTAATCTTTCCTCAGTATTTCTGTAATAAACTTAGTGGTCTGGCCTCTCATTTGAAATTTTTTAAAGAATGGTGAATGATTTGATTCAAAGCATTTCATTTGATTCAGGTCAAAGTCAGAACAATTCATTCTATTTAATTAGCAGATCAATTCACTTGAATCTGCAAAAATTAATAACTGATGCATTGATGTAATGAATAAATCATTGCATCCCTAGTTATGGCACAAATGAAGAATTTCATTTCAAAATGAGATATTCACTATTTGAAAAGAGAAGATAACAGCTCCATTTACCAAATGGTGTCTTGCATGACTGTGAATCACATTTTGTGTTATTAATAGAAGTTCTGAGTCATCATAAATCCTCTGTGCCTTGTCAGTTTTTTTTTTTTTTTCCATATAGATAAAATTATCTAAGGCAGCAAAACTTTTCCAAAATGCGTAAAATTTTGCAGGCATAACCCATTGAAGTGCAATAGAACAACCGCAGCATTATTACAGCACTTTCTTTCAAAGCTACCGCTAAGTGTGAGTCACTTCAGTGCTTTACAGAGTCCATGAAGGAGAGCACAAAGCAACAGCAAAGAGCCTAAAATGAACACACCAAACACTATCCTGTGCCTGGAAAAAATAAGATAAGAGTAAGTAGGGCTGTGTGATATGACGGTATATATCGTGCAACAGTAGAAAGTCATCAGTCGTCAGTCATTCAGTGTTGTGCTGTATCAGATCAACTCTCTGGTAATTTATTACGCTAGGTGATATTCTGTAATTTGAACAATGCTTAGTTGTCCTTTGCGCTCCACACATGAGCGTAGGCAACATAAACTTACAGCACAACAAACACAATAACACAGTGTAATGTAAATCCTGTGTGGAAGTGTAGCAGTAGCAGTATCTAAAAAAAAAAAAGGGATTTCCCAGTTTGGGATCAATAAAGTAAATCTATCTATCTATGCTGTGATCAACATGGTACGATTGTCTGTTCTGAGTGTCACACTTCACCGATCACTAAAACTCTGGACAGCAGCGTCAACTTATTAACTCTACGCAAAACACTCACTCCGAAGCAACGTTTTGATATATTTCTCACTGTGAATTTAGTGAGTCCTTGCAGTCTGTAGAATTTGGGGGATGAGCTGGCAACATCACAACAGACACGCAAACCTCCTCAGTTCCAACCGGTTGAGGAGACATGAAAATCGGCATCATGTTGTCTTCATCAACCGGCAAGAAACACGGCTGTCGCGCCAAAAAGTGGCCTTGTGTCGTCCTGTGTGCGTGGTGCATGGGTGCAGGAAGCCTCAGCGTTCTGACAGAAAAGTAAATGACCGAGGTAACTGACTGAAGTAGTGCCCCTCCATATGGCACCTTCACGGCACTGTTGTTGCCTGGGAAAAAACTGTGCCAGCATTGGGAAGCATGTACATCATTACACTGCTATTTTAAATACTTTACACTTAAACTTATATTTTGTTTGCTGTTGAATTGAAAATTTGCCCAAAGGTTCCAAATAAAAGGAGAAAAATAATAAAATATGATTAAGTATCTTTTATTTGTCATTTATTTAATTAGAAATGTAATAAGGAATAAGTCTTTTCATGTGATCATTTTAGATAAACATTTTATTTATGTAATTCACTGAAAAGGTGCAATATTGATATATATTGTTATCTGGATATAAAATGACCATATCAGGATATGAGATTTAGGTCATACTGCACAGCCCTGAGAGTAAGAAAAGAGGAGGGTGGGTGGCCCTGTAAGTTAAAGTGTAAAATGTAAGATGTGCAGTTCATGAAATATACAAAAGATGAATAAAATACAACCTCATACTAAAGCCTGTCCCCAGAAGTAAGTTTTGAAGAGTGATTTAAAGGATTTAAAGTGATTTAAAAGCAAACATGTTGTGCAACACCAGGGCCGAGCCAGTTCTGGCCAGAATCAAAGAAGATCACAAGAGGATCATCTTGCCCTCCATTGACAACATCAAACATGACACGTTCGAGTTGGAGCGCTACGAGAACTCAGGCCACGGATACAACTGGGAGCTGTGGTGCATGTACATCAACCCGCCCAAGCAGTGGTGGGACGAGGGCGACACCTCCGCACCCATCAGGTATATATGTGTGTGTGTGTGTGTGTGTGTGTGTGTGTGTGTGTGTGTGTGTGTATATACAATACAGGCCAAAAGATGAGAGAATGCCAAGAGTGTGCAAAGCAGTAATCAGAGCAAAGGGTGGCTATTTTGAAGAAACTAGAATATAAAACATGTTTTCAGTTATTTCACCTTTTTTTGTTAAGTTCATAACTCCACATGTGTTCATTCATAGTTTTGATGCCTTCAGTTAGAATCTACAATGTAAATAGTCATGAAAATAAAGAAAATGCATTGAATGAGAAGGTGTGTCCAAACTTTGGCCTGTACTGTATATATATATATATATATATATATATATAGTACATAGCGTTAAAAAGCTTAATAATTAGTTTGAATAAATAAATAAAATAAATACATTGATATTAAAAAATTAAATCTGGAGGAAAGGGTTGTCACGTGAACACCCTCCCACACTCACAGAGGTAAACAGAGTAAACTTGCAGAAAGTCAGTGTTTCCCATACACAGACCAGTGTGGTGCAACACGTGTGAATTTCCCAGTCTGGGATCAATAAAGTATACCTATCTATTTATCTATCCATCACACAATCAACACCAAGCGCCACAAATTGATTCCGCTTTTTTCTCCCTAACACGATTTTAAAATATAAATATTGTGCCGTTCAATCATCTCTGCATAGCGCTCTGTCTCCCTGTCATTCTCATTCACACACACACACACACACACACACACACACACACACAGACATGCGCATACATGCCAGTAGTGCGCGGGTACATTTAGGCTGTGTCCGAAATCACTCCCTAACCACTATATAGTGATTACGCCATTTTGTAGGGATGTCCGAATGTTTAGTGATTATTAATGTTCACTATATAGTCCACTGGATGTATCCCACAATCCACTGCAAAATGTAGTGGACATCCGATGGTCACTAACCAGGCAATATATCCCGTCATGCATTGTGGAACGGCGCCGAACAACGAGCAAAGTAGTGTCCGAAACGGTCCGTTATTGAATTCACTACATAGTCCACTACATTGAATTCCCTATATAGGGAGTAGGGAGGAGTGAGTGAGTGAGTGATTTTGGACACAACCTTATGAACGACCCGCACTTGCCCGACGTTTTCAACCAACCCGACTGCAACTCGGACCGGAAGTAGGTTAAAATAATGATCGCCGAAGTCTGCAATGATGAAAATATGGGTCCCTCAAGAAAAAGGTGGGAACCACTGATCTAGCCAATGAGAGGCAGAATAATAAGAGTCACTTCATTGTCATGGTTAACAACAAAGTGAGGTGATAAAGTAACAATCCCCTCTTGTCTGGGTGGGGAATTGAACCCCTGGTCTTCTGCATGGAAGGTGGAGACACTAACCGCTCTGCCATCAGGGACTTGGGCTCATTGCCCATTCATGTTGATAAATTACAAAAAAGTGTAAAGTCCAATCGGTTTGAAAATTGACATGCCGCTTTTTCTGCACAAGACGCACATTTTTCGTATAGGATAATAAAATAATAATAATAATTATAATAAAAAAAGATCCGGGGTTTTTGAAGAAAGTAATGTAATGTGAACATGTGAATTGTTCAATACAGTTTGAACCAGTCTTTTCTATACCGATATAGAAAGCCAGCAACACCGTCTCGCTTCATTTATTTCTATCTCCCCTTACAGGTGAGGTGTGAATATAGTTTCTAACAAGTGAAAAATGATCTGAATAGAGAAATATTCACATCTGTATACAGAAATCTGTAAAGTGTAAATGTAGTTTAGTTTGTGTATAAATGGCTCTTCCAGATGTGAATTGAATTTCCACAGCAGTTTGTGACGTCCATTCATTCAGATCCTGCTGTGAATGAAGAGGACGCCATGTGTCATCATCAAAGAGTTAACAAATCAATAATCAAACTGTGAATCAATCAGCAGATAATAACCACAGAAGGTCTGTTGTGTCTTGTTCTCTCCATCAGATTCCTGTGAACTCAAACTGGACACAAACACAGCAAACAGACTCCTCGTCCTGTCTGAGGACAACAGGAAGGTGACAGAGGTGGAAGAGGAGCAGCCATATCCTGATCACCCAGAGAGGTTTGACTCCTGCCCACAGATCCTGTGTAGTGATGGTCTGACTGGTCGCTGCTACTGGGAGGTCGAGAGGGAAGGACTGGTTTCTATAGGAGTGACTTACAGAGGAATCAGCAGGAGAGGAGACAGTAAAGACTGTGAGCTTGGAGGAAACAAAAACTCCTGGAGTCTGAACTGCTATGATTCTGGTGATTTCTCTGCCAGGCACAACGACAGAGAGACAGTCATCCCTTTCCCTCCCTCCTCCTCTCACAGAGTGTCAGTGTATCTGGACTGGCCTGCTGGCTCTCTGTCCTTCTACAGCGTCTTTTCTGACTCACTGATCCACCTCCACACCTTCAACAACACCTTCACTGAACCTCTGTACCCGGGGTTTGGGGTTGGGTTTGGGTCATATGAGTCCTCAGTGTCTCTGTGTCAGATCTGAGGAGTGAGAGTCACACACACAAACACACACACACACACACACGCAATTACACACTCACACACACGCAATTACACACTCACACACACATACACACACACACATACGCACACACATACACACACACACACACACACACACACACACTCTCACACACACACACACACACACACTCAACATAAATACTAAATGAATGGTTTGATCTACATCAGTGAGGATTTTTCTCTGTTGATTCATTTGATTTCATGTTGTTGTATTTTGTTTTTTCTGTGCAAATGAACTCTCAACTGTCATTTTCTAATCAAGTTCAGTCAGTTTGTAAAAGGTTTCTGCCAACAACAAACAAGTCAGTTCCAACAAACCACATCCAGACCTTTTGGTTTTGGCAGTGCGTCCACACTGAAGTCTGAGTTCTTCTTCAGCGTCACAGTCACTGCTTTCTTACTCACTAACTGTTAGAAAGTCTCTCTGGCTTGGTGACAAAATGACAACTCTGATTTCTGTCTCTGGAGTTTCCAAGGAGAAATTCATCTCACATTTACTTCAGTGTGAAAACAGATGATCTAATATTTTATAGCAGTTTGATTTCACTCAGTGTTCAGATTTCACATGGAGAGGATGTGTAATATATTAATGGTTGGAACAGATCTTGTATTAAATTGTTGAAACTGACTGGGAAAGCCATTTTTGAAATGTGGAATATGAGTGTATGAATATGAGAATGATGCTCTGCATCCACAGGGTCGGACATCTCCACGCTGCCCTTCCATTGTCTGTGCTGGCAGCGGTGTGATGCATTCTGGGAGTGTTGTGTTCATCAGGGTTAGCCCTAACCCTGACCCTTTTAGTAGGGGGTGTAAACCCTAGACACCATCATGTGAGCCAAATGGTGTCAGGTTCACGTCCCTTTCAATCCAGGCAGGAAAGATCCTTCCCAAGTCAAAGAGCACACCACCTTTGGCGTGAGAAGGCTGTAGAGTCTGAGTTTCTATTCTCACAGCGGCCTTATCTGATTTGTGTCGTACGGACGCAGGAATGTGGCGTCCATCCAGGTTTCAAAGGGTTAAAATGTTCACCGTCATCATCATTTACACGGCTTTAGCTAAAGTTAGCAGGCGGCTATGTTAGACTTCCCTCAAAACCAATGAGCTCAAAGGATTGTGAAAGTTTTATTACTTTTATTAGTAATTTGTTACCAGCAGCCAAAAACCAACTATGGATTTGTTTTTACTTGATCAGTGACTCAAACCAACTGATGACCAACTGAACTGATCTCTCTGAGAGGGAGAGAGAGAGAGAGATAGAGAGAGAGAAAGAATGAGTTAATATTAGGTTGTACATGAACAGCTTCAGTGAACTGACAGTCTCAGCTCACGGCTGTTAGTTGCCATGATAATACAGCATCTGGCCATGCTCACATTACAGCCCATAATAAGCCGGACTGTGGCTTCACTCAGGCTGGGAAAGTAAACGTTTAACCAGCGAGCTCCACCATTCATTTCTAATTCCACACGAACGTTTTGCCTCGGTGTGTCTTGTTTCGTATGAAAACTGTGATGTCATTTATTCTGTGATAATTCTGCTCTGGTGTGTAATCTGATGTGTAATCCAGCAGCAGGAGAAAATGTCTTTAATTTTTGTCTGTCAGTTTAAGTTTATTTGGTTGTTCATCTATCCACAATGAAGACTTTTTTTTTTTTTAAATGGTCTGATGTTTTGTTGAATTTTTATTATACATTTTATCTGACCTTTTTGAATCTTGACCCGACAAAACTAACACTGACACGAATAAAAACTAAACTAAAATGAAGCATTTTCAAGAAATAACAACTAAATGAATCTGGCAAACCTGCTGTAAAAATCTATTTTAATAAAATCTGAAACTGGAAACAAAAAAAACAAAAAAAAAAAACAAGACGCAATAAAAAGAATAATGAAAACTGCAAAGCTAAAATAAACTTTATTTAGTCAGCATGGCCATAAAAAAAGGGTTTTGTGACTGATTGTATTTTTCCTGCCTTTAAAACATCTTTTTTTCCCCCCAGAGTTAACAACGAAAGTAGCCAACAAGTGAGACATCTTGCTTCTAGCCCATCTCTGGTGACAGCTGCATTTGTGTTACATCAGGAGGGAGGTGCATGATGGGAGGTGCATCGTGTGTGATGTCAGCGTCAGGAAGGGGACAGAGACAGAGTTTAGTGACAGTGAAGGCTTTTGTACACCGAGTCCTGAGCGTTTTTTAAAAAAATGTCATCTGATGAAAATGGTCACTGGCCCAGGAATCTGAAGCGTCTTGTTATTCTATCATTTTCCAAAATTCAAACACTGATAGCATCCAATCCTGAGAAGGTGTGAGGAGCAGCGAGGAGGTCGACAGGCCAGACCCAAACTGGAATCCTGGGAAAAGTGGCACCGGCTGATCACCACAGGAACCGAAAGGTCTCATTTCAGTTTCAGCCTCGACACACGGAGCAGATCCAGGCCAGCAGCTGTCCTGGGATCAGTCTGTTCAGCACACCTTTCTGCAGAGCCATTTCCACTGAGGTGCCGATCGCCCCACGGTCTGGTCCCGTCCATGCCGCCAGCAGGAAGCAGGAGGTGAGCGGTTAAAGTCTGCAGACCCGGCACCGACTATCTCCTGCAGAGCTACAGACCGAGGGCTTTACCTGCTTTACCTGCCTTGTACTGACACCTCAGTACAAGTTCTGGCAGCCCTGTCCCGTTGTGTGTTGGATCCCCACCGCTGCCAGCTCTCTCACTTTATATCACATGACGTCCTCATGTGGTCAGACAGCGTGGATTTGGAGTTGGACGTTGTCCTCTGTCCAGACAGCGAGCAGAGCCCTGATGTCTTCTGGACAGCCTTGTTGCCGCTTGTTCTCCATTTTTCTTTTCTCTGTTATTTTTCTGCCACAAAGCGAGCTGCTGCACTGACATCTGCACTCAGCAGCTGCAACGTAGCCCCACCCACCGCCAGGTAGGCCCCGCCCATCAGCCTTAGCTCCAGCTCAGAGCTGGGTCAGCCTGGTTGTCTGGCTCATAGGGATTCTCTGTGCTCTCAGCAGCTGGAATGATTTTCTGAATAAGGTGTCTATATGCGCTGCAGCAACTGGAATATTCTGTTTACATGTTACTTGGCATGTTCCCATGTTTCGGTGTATTCCATGCTCTGATGTAATGCGACACTCAACCTGCGGGGGGCAGCAGTACGCTTATAGGCGTCTGGGCTGCCGGAAATACAGAAGAAGAAGCAGAAGAAGTCTATTTCAAGTCTTTGATCAGCTGAAGGCAGACTGCAGTCTCCTGGCTCTTGCTGCTGTTCGCCATGTCGTTCTCCCCGCTTGCAGTAACCATAGCAACAAAGACGCCCCTGGATTCCTTCTGAATCGAGCATGCGCAGATGTGACTGAATATTCCAGTACGGGGCATTTTCTGATTAAGGTGTTTACATGGCACAATATTCTGGTTAAAACAGGCACATGCCAGGGGTCTGATTCAGAATATTCTCCAACTGGAATATGACCTTAATCGGGTTCAGTGTGTTTACATGACTCGTGCGCAACCGGAATATTGAGGATATTCTGAATAATACAGGAATATGGTGTGCATGTAAACGTGGCCAGTGTGAGTCAGTTGTTTTATTCTAATCTGGCCGCTGTTTGTCAGATTAGCTCTTCACTTTGTGAAGGCAGTGACTCCCGGTCATGTCCACGTCCCAGTCTCAATAAACATCAGCACCAACAACATTTTCCGTGGATTTTTATTTTAGTTTAGTTAGCTTTGTAGTGTGCAATATCGTTTCATTTAGTTCTCGTTTTTTTTCTAAAGTCTATTTGAGAATCTGCAGAGGCTGTTTTTGATGACGACAGCGACAGAAAGAAATTCAGTTTTAAACAAAAGTTTGCTCACTCTGCGTTAAACACCCCATGAAGTGAGACACTTCATGGGGTTGATAACAGTTGATTTGATGTATTTCCTGTTGAAACAGGAGGTTTGGGGGCGGGACACGGTGCAGGGAAGGATCACTCAGAGCAAACCAACAGGATCTCAGTTTGGGACAGAAACAGACTTTTATTTTGAAGGGACAGGTGGATGAGAGAGGATGTCTAAAGGTTTGTGAACGTTCTATTGGTTGAAATTTTAATTTCAAGCCACTAGAGCAGGATGACATCACTGTTTAAGACGCTCTGTCTGACAGGAAGTCGAGGTCACATGAGGTCATGTGAGGTTGTTTCATGGCGTGTATTTCTGTGTACTGAAACTGTGGAATTCTCTGGGGAATTGGTTAAAATTCTGTCCAGATACTTTTGATAAATCACATTTAAAAAAGAGTAAAGGGACAGTATGAACTTATGGAGTAACATTAACGTTAAGATGATGGTCTTTGTTTTTGTTTTTGTTTTGTTTGTTGTTTGGCTCATGTCCTTTTATTAAATTATGTTAGCCTAATCACAATTATAACTGTCAGACTGTCTAGTTTGTGTTCTGTATTTATTAATGGGAAAGTGGCACATGATACAAGCTTCTCCTCCTCCTCCTGAACCTGTTCTGGTCATGGCTGCTTGGTGTGTAATGAGCTTCCTGTCCTTCCTGTGGGGATGGGGGGTGGTGGGGTGTGACAGTGCCCACACCTGCGAAAAATGTTTGAGCCATTTTTTTCAGCCAGATTTAGAGGGATATCTCATTTCTCATTCTCATCATTCTCATTCAAGTTCTCACCACTCCTACCTTTGTTTTTGACATAAATCTATCTATCTATCTATCTATCTATCTATCTATCTATCTATCTATCTATCTATCTGTCTGTCTGTCTGTCTGTCTATCTGTCTGTGTGTCTCTGCCTGTGTCTCTCTGTCTGCCTGTCTGTCTGTATAGATAGATGGACAGATAGATAGACAGACAGTTATGTGTGGTCCATGGCATGGCCAAGGGTCAATTAACGTAGCGGAACTCAAATTGCATAGCGCATGTATATGAAATATCTATTACATATCTATATCTAAATAGGTAGACAGGTAAACAGGTAGATCCAACCGAGCAATCTGATTGGTCAATCAGACGTTTAGAATGTGCTCAGATAAGCATGACATCACTTTTTCATCATCACTGAAAATATTACTCGGCCTATTTCTTTTTGCCCGAGTCTGTATGGTTTCCATGGCAAAACGAAACGTTTCTCTGAAACCTGCATCAAAAGCTGCTGTCAACTGTGTTTGTTTTGTCAATTTTGATTTCTTTGGCGACCTAAGTTTGGTCAAATGTCTGCAAGACAACCTGACAAACACCGGGCAAACAGCTGATTTTTCAGCTGTAAGGAAAGAAGAGCTAAACAAGATCCTCCGTGAATTTTATGGAGCTTTAATTTCTATGATAAAGAGAATGAAATGCCTCAGCAAATTCAGCACCACAGACAGTACCCGCTTAGGCAGATTCAGCACCACGGACAATACCTGCTGAGGCAGATTCAGCACCACGGACAGTACCCGCCGAGGCGGATTCAGCACCACGGACAGTACCTGCTGAAGCGGATACAGCACCACGGACAGTACCTGCTGAGCCTGATTCAGCACCATGGACAGTACCTGCTGAGCCTGATTCAGCACCATGGACAGTACCCGCTTAGGCAGATTCAGCACCACGGACAGTACCTGCTGAGCCTGATTCAGCACCATGGACAGTACCCGCCGAGGCGGATTCAGCACCATGGACAGTACCTACTGAGCCTGATTCAGCAACAGTGCCTGCTGAGGCAGATTCAGCACCACGGACAGAACCTGTCAGATTTTCCACAGAGATGTGCGGCTATAACTTTGTTATTGTTATTAATGCGTTAATGTTACCAGTTATTAATTAGGGCCCGAGCACTGTCCCAGTGGGAAGCCCTATTGTATTTGTACCGTTTCTTTCTTCTTATTATTATTATACATACGTGTCATTAGGCCTTAATTTGACCCCCTAAACATGCTCAAAAACTTACCAAATTCGGCACACACATCAGGTCTGGCGAAAAATTCGATAAAATCAAAATCGAACCCCCCAGGTGCAAAAATGGGCTCGGTAGCGCCACCTAGGGACGCAAAGGCAGCCCCTGCGGCCCACAGGAATGTGATAGAAAGACCAAACCAACGCCGAAACGTAGATCTCATCAAGTCCGACATTTTTCGTGCCGTGCCCCCCACCTAAAACCAACAGGAAGTCCGCAATTTGCATTTGAAAGTCACGTTTTCGCCCAAATTTCCACTTTGCATGAAATCTATCTCCTCCCAGGGCGTTAATTTTATCGGCTTGCAAATTTCATAGATGACAGAGAACATAGTGCTTAACAAAAGTTCTGAAGGAATTTACATTCCTTTTAAACCGTTTGGATTTCAGAAGGACGCAAAGTCTGAGTGTCCACAAGCACCACCTCCACTTTTTCCCATGGACCCTGGTGTGCCTGCTGTGAATAAACACTTGCCCTGACAATGGGCACTAATTAGGCCCCTGGTGACTAAAGTAAAAGTCTGACAGCTTTCAAACCTATGCCGATGGAAAGAGGACGCATATTCCTACAAAACTATATATCATGGTGTGGATTGGAAAAAGTTTGTGGCCACTGAAGAGTTGTTCAACAGGTTTGGACTCTGGTTTCTCTGCTCTGCACTGTTCTCCCTCCCCTCCTCCACTCTTCTGACTCACAGTAGCTGCCTGCAGCCTTCTCCCAATGCACACTCATTGGGAAGGAGCAGTAACAACTGCTCCTTCCCATTTGTGACCGGTGCCACAGCCACCGGGCACAAATGGGCACGCGGCAGCACGGGTGCGAGGGCCCGTCCAACGCTGCTTGCAGCTTTAATTATCTTATTATTAATTGAATCCCACAGGTGGAGAAACACTGGCTTATCTTGTAAATTTGTAAAATTTTCCTCATAAATTTACTACTTTAATCTAAGAGAATATCTTCTTGTAAATTTATAACTTTAATCTAGATTATTTTGCGTTTGTTTTCCTCACTGTATTATTCCCTGTCCCCTGTCCCCCTGTATTTTCCCCCCACAGTGGCCCTAACACACAGTTGTACAGCTGCTGTGAAAGCTGCAAAAGAACCCCAAAACAGCCTGAAGTGCGCCGTCCTGCGCCGGTCGGCGTGGCTGCAGCTCCCCGCTCAGCACACGCGGTTAAACAGCTGGCGGGCCCCGGCACCGCCGCATCATGCTCCTCAGTCACACACACACACACACACACACACACACACACACATACACAGACTGTTCAAATAATCAGCCTGTCAAAACCCGCAAAACCAGTCGGCCATGTCTCCTGCCTGTAGCCTATTTTTCACCAGTAATTAGCAAGATTAATTTGAAGAGAATATATAGTTAATATTCAAAAGTCACTTTTTATACTGGAAAATAATGTGAGGAATCATAATTTCATTATGTTTTTATGAAGCCAGTCGTTAACTGTATGGTGGCTTAATTTCACACCTCCAAAATGTGTCTGAGGAAAAAAACACAAAATAATAAGAGAATTTTTAAGCTACAGGACGTTATTTAAAAAAAAAAAAAAAAAAAAAAAAAAAAAAAAGCTGAAAGGCTGTGAGGGAATAAGAGGTTTACCATTCAGAGGAGGGAACCTGTACTCCGCAAGAACAGACTCTCACCCCAGATCCGTTATCAAAACCTGCCGTTTTAATGTTGCCCTGCTCACCTAGGAAGCCGTGACACCTCGGGGTTGTCTTGCAACACGACATGTTTTGCTTGTGTCTCCGGGTGCTATCGGTATAGAAAAGTCTTTTCTATACCGATATAGAAAGCCAGCAACACCGTCTCGCTTCATTTATTTCTATCTCCCCTTACAGGTGAGGAAAGGATGCTATCGGTATAGAAAAGTCTTTTCTATACCGATAGCACCCGGAGACACAAGTTATTGATATAAAGGGTTGCTTGCTGGATCTTTTCAGAAAAGATCCAGCAAGTGTAATAGATATGAACATATGTGTGTAAAACTAAGAGAAAGATAACGTATAGTTTAAATGGTTAAGGTGCACTCTAATGTGTTTTACTTAATATTTGGAAAGAGGCATTTCGAAATAATATTTCAAGATATTTCTTAAAATATTTCTTCATTTTCGTTTTTATTCCAGCAGAGAAATGTGTTCTTATTGATTGCTCTTGTCTTCCGGGTTTCGCCTGTAGAGGGCGCATGTGATCTATTGTTCCGGCAGAGAAATGTGTTCTGATTGATTTTCTGGTCTTCCGGGTTTCGCCTGTTGAGGGCGCATGTTGCTGACGGCTTGTTCAATACAGTTTGAACCTGAAGCCAGCAACACCGTCTCGCTTCATTTATTTCTGTCTCCCCTTACAGGGGTGTAACACAAGCAACCCTTTATAAAGGGTTGAGAAGTTGAGATTTTATTGATATAATAATTTTATTATAGATAAATAATTTTATATAGATAATAAATTTTATATAGATTTTATTGATTTTATTGATATGAAGTTGAGATTTTATTGATATAAATATCAATAAAATCTCAACTTCTGTACTTGTTCACAACGCTCGTATTTCTGCGGAAGACGACCGCGGGCTGATAGGAGCGGGGATCATTAAAGTTAAAGAATTGTTGAATTAGGTTGAGATCGATGTAGTGGATGTATGCCGAATTTAAGGGCAGATCAAAACGACCACTAAAATATTCCTGATGCTGTGCTAGCAGGTGTACGCTTTCACAGGTAAGTAGGCTAAGAAAATCGCGATAGTTTTAACGGAGTTTTGGCTCATTTCTAAATAACACGGACAATCTCAGTCGTTTGGTCTGATCCTTTAATCCGGAGCGACTCGGTGTTTAACAGCAGAGGAAGATTGCATGACTATTAAAAGTTATTCTGAAAATAATATAAACGGCAAGGCGGTGATTAACGGGACCATTCACGAGTCTCGACAGTAAATCTCCAGAAGTAGCGGCACCGCCGCTGCGCGCACCTGGGAACTCATCCAAACTGAGCAGCCGAACCGGGCGGAGCAAAACGGATTATTAATCACCCTCCGATTAAGGCCCGCGATAGCGTGCGCGGGGATCCAGAGCGGCTGGCAGCGGCTCGGCTCACAGGTCCGGCTGCTGGAGTGACGGGGAACCCGGCCGCCCGCGGTCCTCCTGCGCGTCCCCGTCGAGGCAGAGCAAAACTGAGCGCCTGTCTGCCCGAAAAGCGCGGAAAAGGCGCATGGAGCGAAGTGAGGCTGAAGGAAGTACACACACACACACACACACACGCACGCACGCACGCACGCACACACACACACACACACACACACACACACACACACACACACACACACACATACCAGTTGCGACATCATCCGCGGCATTTCCCAACCTGCCCCTGACTCACTGCTCAAACTTTATCAGCAGTCCTACCCTGTACAACAGCAGATCACACACACACACACACACACACACACACACACACACACACACACACACACACACACTCGATCTGGTGTGAAAACAGCCTGTCTTAGGCTCTAGGCTATTTCTCTAGAAATGTGGTTCTGTCTATATGCTTTATATCTATAGATGCAAGTCTCCATGAATATCTATGAGGCCCATTCTATAAGTTGTGTGTCTATACATTCAAGTCTAGATCGCATGTGTATATTATTTTACACTACTACAACAACAATAACACTAATAATAATAACAATAAATATACTTTATCGATACATTACCTTTCATACGGGGGTGCAGCTCAAAGTGCTTTACAATAAAGTGAAGAAAAACAAGAGAATAAAATAAAGCCAGGCAATTTAATACAAGTGCAAATCTTCCGTTATAAAACCAGGCAATCAAATGAAAAAAAAAAAAAAAAAAAAAAAAAAAAAAGCAGAGGCAGCAGAAAACAAGATATTTAAAAGGAGGTAAAACAAATTAAGATATAGACACAGTAAAATATGTAGAAACAAAGGAAGACAAAAATGTAAAACAAAGGAGAACAAAAAGCAGGAAAACATGTACAAGAACAGAATAGAAGAATAAAACAAAGGAAGCATGACAATTACATTTTTCTATTGTGATTTAAAAGCTGCAGCTCCTACAGCCTTTGGCAATGACTACTTGTATATGTATAGCCTATGTATGTATGTGTATATGTATATGTATAATATGGACATGCTATTCTATCTGTTACATCTACACACAGAAAAATAATAGTTCTAAAATGGCAGTTCCATGTAGAACCATGAGCTACTGAAGAACCACCCATTTCATGGATGGATCCTTGTTTGGGACAAAAAACTGAGAACGGTTCTGCTCTGAACCGAGCGGCTCCACCAGGAGGAATCTGCAACGGTTCACTTAAAGCTCCACTGTGAGGAACTGTTTTTGGTTTCAGTTGGCACCTTTTTTAATCCTTTACAAAAAAAAAAAAAAAAAAAAAGAGAGAGAGAGAGAGTTAAATGAAATTATTAATGTCACTGTAATTTAGCTTTAATTTACCTTCAGTGTGTCCCGGGCCAGGCTTTGCAGCGCTTGGTGTTTCAGCAAACGTTTGAGGGTCAAGGAGACAAAAACCTGAACACAGTTTTCAAACGGTGGGCCAGCGCCCTCAGGGTTACACTGTGAACCTTCATTTTGTATTGGGTGGTTGCACCAGCTGTACTCTCATCCTCTCCAAACTCAGCACGTAGCCTCTTCTTCTTCCTGGATCTTTGACAAGGCAGTGCAGCTTGAGCCTCATTTTGCAGTTTGACGTTTGCCCAACAAAGTTGTCCGCTCACCTCTGGACAGTTTCAGAATCCATGGCGTATTCCCTGAGGTTCTCCTGTGTGCCAGCGGCGGGACGATGAGCTGTCAGATTCATTCCAGCTGTTTGGAGATGTTTAGACAGAGCAGACATCAGAGGTCAAGGCCTCCATGTTGGCTTTTGCCTTCACGTGCACAGATGGTTTCATGTTTTCATTTTCAGTGATGGCTGTGAGTGTCACTTCAAGCTCAATGCAATGCTAGTTCAACGTAGAGACTTTTGTCCAGGGAACCAAAAGATCCAAACATCTTTCACCCACCACCATGTCTCTCCGATGAGCAGAGGTGGGAAGTAACGAAGTACAAATACTTCGTTACCATACTTAAGTAGATTTTTCAGGTATCTGTACTTTACTTGAGTATTTAATTTTCTGCCGACTTTTTACTTTTACTCCCTACATTTGAACACAAATATCTGTACTTTCTACTCCTTACATTGTCAAAACAGGCTCGTTACTTCTCTCTCCCTCTCTCTCTCTTTTTGGTGGGGCGGGCGGGCTCGTTACCACCAAGAAAAACATTACAGCACCTGCACCGGCACCGTGCGAGAACAAAAGGCAGAGAAACTTTCCAGGCTACAGCAGCGCACTGACATAGATTGTGAAACAAAGAGAAGAGTTGCCACTCCGCGCTATTTTCACTGGCGAACAGCAGCACACTGGCTTAGCTTGTCTATTCAGAGAAGAGGTATCACTTCGGCTTATTTTTCATTCTGTATTATCACATGCATACTACTGCTCATTCATTGGTAGTTGAATTGTTAGGTCTGTTTGATAAGTAATTTACATTTTTAAAACAAATAATAATTTAACATATTTTTAAATTATTAGAGTCAACATCTACTCCTTCAAGATAATTTATTATGTTCTACAACTCATAAACATACACCAACACTACATACTGAGTGTTTGAGCAGCATATCTCCTCTGTGCTACAAAAGATCCGTGGTAAAAATGATTAACATTAACGCTGAAGCCCTTCCCCCACAGTTTCCAAAAATCCTGGAGGAAACCCTGCACAGAGAGGGAAAGGGAGAGAGGGCGCGGGGCGTGAGAGCAGTTAAGAAAAAGAAAACCATAAAGAGAAATCTGGAGCCATGGAGGAAGACAGTTGCCAGGGAAGATAACGTTAGCCGACAACAAAACAGAGTCGGAGAAGCAAGAAAAAATCTGTTAAAAGTCATATACGTTAAGTATATTAAGTATTGAGAGTACCAAAGCTGTTATCAAGGTACTCATTCAAGACCTCTGGTCAGTTCAGTCTTGATTATTGTGTGAAACTGGGCTTGCAGCAAAACTAGAGTGTTGCGTGATTTTCATTCTCTCTGTACCAGCACTTTGCAGGTTGTTAATAAAAGAGGAAATGTTCCTGTTTTGTGTGCCCAGAACTTTTTTTTCGTCAAAAAGTTATCAAAAAGGTATATGTGTCATTAATGGTAAAAAAAAAAAAAAAATCATTTTTACTTTTTACTTTTGTACTTAAGTACATTTCAGAGCCTGTACTTTCTTACTTTTACTTGAGTAAAGAAGTTGAATTGGTACTTCTACTTTTACCAGAGTCTTTTCTCACACAAGTATCTTTACTTCTACTTAAGTACAGAATGTCAGTACTTTTGCCACCTCTGCCGATGAGTGACTGGCACCTGTGATGAGTATCGTGGGTAATTTCTTCCCAAACACCCATTCTCTGATAGGAATACAGCAATGTCATTTAACACAGAGAAAAGGGACACACTGTCAATGACCACACCTGTGGTATCGGCAAGCTCCAGATTTAAAACGTGTGCGCAGCACCAGATGTGCACATGCCCCGGGACATGGGCTGACAAGAGAACCAAAAACCCTCGGTACTCCCCTTGCATGTTTGCTGCCTGCACATTCAGTGATGTCAGCTGCATTTAGCTGAGTACTTGCTTAGGCAGATCTGCAAAATCCTGACCAGAGGATGTCTGGCAGTTTACTACTGCAAGATATCTTGGACAGGGTCTGTTGGAACGGAAAACATTTCAGCTTGTTTGACTTCATTAGCAATGTTTTCTTTGATGAAACGTCCAATAATCTCCATTCCTGAGCTGAGCTGTTGTTTTGGAGTGGAGAGTGACGTGCGACCCTCCACCCTTGGCTGTGCCTGACTCGTGCAGCTTCTTCCTGTTTTCAGTGCATGAATTAATTTACATGCTTTTGCAAACATGTGTAAAATGTGCTGAGTAAAAGAACAAGCTCCTAAAAGGTGGCCTGTGGTCTACTGCAGCATCGTCCAGACTATACGCAGCTTCTGATTTCCCTCCTCCTCGGTAACTCAGTCTACGCTCGTCAGTGACTGAACGTCAGTAAGCCGCTGCATCACCTGTTGCCTCTGTCGTACCTGTTCTCTCATGACAGACATCTGATTGTCATTCAACAGGCACTCGATGTCCCCTCTGCTGGCAGATATGTGTCTGTGCATTTATGTTGTGACTTTTCTCATGTTGTTTAGTTCTCTGCTGGATGTTATTCATTCCAACTGTGAAAGGATTCTCTTGTGTGGTAAAAGCGAGACATACTGAATAAAACACAGTGTGTGTTTTTTCTCTGTATGTAAGCCATGAACATTTGGTGTCATTTTTGCACTGAAACACTTTCTTTACACATGTATTTTTTATGTTCTAACAACTAATTAACCCTAATCCCCTCTGTTCTCCTCCTCTTCATTTGGCGGTGGATAGTTGCTGCCGCTGGCCATGCTAACAGCATCTGTGATTTTGAATAAATGTGCAGGATCAGCCTCCACCTTTTTGTTTTTTTGAGGTTAGCTTTATTTTTGATTTGAACTTACAACTTTTAGATTCCACTCTCTCTCTCTCTCTCTCTCTCTTGATTTGATTATTTCCTGATTGACCTCTGGCATTACATGTATGGATGCATCCACATGAGGAGGTGGGGGGAGGATGAGGGCAGCGCTTCCTTCACCTTCCTTCATCAACTGGGACCGTGTAACCCCCGATCAGATGGGCTGCTTCAGCATCAACTGGACCAAATTTTCTCCCCATAATTTTTTGCCCCATATTTTTTCAGTGCATTGGTGTTTGTCAGAGTTGCCAGACTGCCAGTCCGAGCCTGCAAGACGTCACTGAAATGATGGGATGATGATGATAATGATGGGATTAGAAAAAGATGAATTCACCTAAAATTTCATTTAAAAGCCGAGTCTCTTTTCCTGCTCTTTTTTTGTCCAAAAAGAATTAAAGGTAGTTCTGTCCCAAATCTCGGCGGGTTTGATTCAGTGAATGGAGCAGTTCATTCAGTGACTGGCTGTTCATTGATGTTTTAAGGTTTTTGCTGCCTGATTCAGTCTTTGAGCAGCCACAAGAGAAGGAGCTGCTGTTCTACTGAAAACTGTTTTTACAGACATACAGCTCTCTGTCACATTCATAATTCTGACTGTTTGCATGAGATGTGACTAAGACAGAGCAGAGCAAACGCCTTTCATCGCATCTGTTTTGGCTCATATTTCAGCAGCATGGACAGAGAGTGGAGGGCTAATTATCATTAGTCTTTTGTTTAAATTTCACAGGAAACTGGGCGCCCTGGTAGCTCACCGGATAGGAGCGTGTACCATGTGCTAAAGCTGAGTCCTGTGTCCTTGGTTTGAATCTGACCTCAGGCCCCGGGGCAGACCCAGGACTATGTATCTGGCCTGGGAACGCCTTGGGACCCCCAGGAAGAGCTGGTGGATGTGGCCATGGAAAGGATCATGTGGGCTGACCTCCTCAACCTGCTGCCACCATGAGCTGGTCCCGGATAAGCAGTAGAAAACAGAGTGGAAAAAATAATATGGCATTGACATAACATGCCAATCTCTAGTAGGTAACCAATGGGTTGTTCAAAACAAAAAGCAAATATGGCACAAAATAATCAAATTCATTGTAGCTGCAAAGCATCAAGGCCCAGCCACACAGGCTGTGTTCAGTCTTTAATATCATGTTTGAATTCATTCGTTACTGGAAACAAAACACCTACAGTCACAGACACCTTTCGTTCTGCAGGATGTTGGCTCTTATCTAAAGCAGCTGGGAAAATTCCTCAATAGCACACGGTGGAAAATCATGGAGGACCGAGCAAGTTCACTCACTGACGCTGATGTTCACTAACAGGAAAAATGTGGACCAATCAGGGGTCTAATTTCTTCTCATAGAAACATAAGCCTGAATGTGAGCAGATTGTGAGTCTAAACCTGATTCCAATGAGTGGCAGCTGCCATACTTTACCACACCTGACTGACACCTGTGACCTCAGACCAGACCAACATGGATGTCAAGTAAATGTTGACATTAATAAGAATCACACAGTTATGTTAATTTAATCTCATGGTGAACTATTATCAGTGTTTTTTCTGCAGTGCTGCCTTTCTGTCAGCAGAGGGCGCTGCTGCTGTTCAGTTCAACAGAGAATTCCATTCCATGAAAGGGCGCAGCTGAACTGTTGAAGAATCCCCTTCAGGTTATGGCTTGTAGTTCTAACATCTGGCCAGCAGGGGGCTGTCTCCATTTGGCTGAACTTCCTGAGACTGGCGTCTGTGACGCTGTAGCGTCTTCAAAATAAAAGCACACCCCTCGTACTCTGTAGCCTCTTCAAAATAAAAGCATCTAAGCCCTGATTCCTACGCAGTGCCGTTTGATGTTCAGCTTCGTTTTACACAAATCAGTTTGTTCCCCATTTAACTTCAGTGGTGAACTCGCTGTGTTTCCTGCCACTTCTGCGTTCTGCATGGAGGCTGTGATCCTGCCTCGCAGCTGCGGGATCAGCCTGACGTGTCTTCCTGCATGAAAACGGCTTTTCTACTTTCACTTTCGACTTCAACCGGATTAAGGACGTTTCTGTCTTTTCAGCCGCTTGGAAAAAAAAACTCTGTTCAGTCAAAACCAAACGGAACGTCGACGAGCGGTAAGGACGATTATTTTTTCGATTTTGTTTTGTTTATTGCTCCTTTGAGCTGCTTTTTGTACACACACACACACACACACACACACACACACACACACACACACACACACACACACACACACACAGTCAGCAGTGTGGCAGCAGAAGCAGCAGCGTCTTCTCTCTCTGGGTTTCCTCTCCAGGTGAAGCTGAAAGTCTCTTGGATTTGATGTGGATGTGACTCAGCAGGTAAAGAGCCGACCAGGGATCATTAGAGATGTTTGATGAACAGGCTCCTACATTGTGTTTCAGAGCTGGAGGACTGGAGAGCACACTGGGACCAGCACATGTGGAAAGGCTTTCAAAACGGGGTTAACGTGTTTCAGCATCTAAATATTCATCATGTCATGATATTTCATGTTGACTGAGGACAAAATCATCTTTGTCTGAAATGTTTTACCTGTGTGTTTTACTGCTGACCAAAGTCTGCGTCAGGTGAGCTGTAATCTGAACAGTTCAAAGTTCATTTTTTTCTGCTATTGATCCACCAACAGAGCAAAACACTCACAGATTATTGTAGCTGTTATATAATATTTTACATGCAGGTAGGGTCAGAGCAAAGTCGACTGGACTTGATAGTAGATTTCAGAAAACGCTTCGCTTCTCCTCCAAGAAGCTTCTTCAGTTCTGACTGACTGGCAGGGAATCCCAGGTATTTAACCTGTGTGGGGTCACTGTCAGGGTCACTGATACCACTAATATAGGAGCTGCTGGGTGTTAACCATCATCACTGAGAGTGGTTGGAGTCACCTGGTGCCAGGTGTGATCGACCGTTGTCACATGAGGTCAGGTGTGAGTGGTGGTTCAATCTCCTGGGAAGGGATGAGAGGACAGCGTTGTAGATGGAGGACAGGTGGTGTCTGAGGCCTCCTCCTCTGTGGACTGATGGTTTCTCTGCTTTGACACAGATCGCCTCTTTCACTCCTCTTTCAAACCAGCTGTCCTCCCCGTCCACAATATGGACATTGTGGTCCTCAAAGGTGTGTCCTTTGTTCTTCAGGTGTAGGCTGAATGTTGAGTCCTGGCCCCACACAGGTTCAATACCTGGGATTCCCTGCCAGTCAGCCGGGACTGAAGAAGCTTCCTGGAGGAGAAGAGAAACGTCTTTCACTAACTAAGACCACGCGAAGCCTTGGTCCTATCTAACTTGGACTATTGCCCTATAATATGGTCCACTACGTCAAAGAGTAATATTATGAAATTGCAGCTGGTCCAGAATAAAGCAGGACGAGTTGCTCTGTCCTGTGGATGGAGAACCAATGTATCCAAAATGCATGAATCGTTACGTTGGTTGGATGTGAAAAATAGATTATTGTATTTATTAATAATTTTTTATCAAGAATGTCATTACTTCAAAATCTCCTGTCACTATTCATGAAAAATTGTCTCTTAGGTCTGAGGCACACAGTTATTCAACTAGACATGCTGCTGAAGGTCGTTTTACCCTACCAAAATCCAAGACCTTGACTCAGCGTACAGTGACATATAGAGCAATGCAACAGTGGAATTTGCTTCCCTTTTCTCTGACTCAATTAAATCTTAGCAGCTTGAAAAAACAACTAAAAATCTATTTTCTAAATATGAATTTTGGTTATTGCTGGTCCTTATGATATCAAAGTTAAATGAATGGTAGATGTTTTGTCTGTGCACTGCCTGGCTGCTCATGCTTGGTGGCCTGAACTTGCTTCACGGGAGGGCCCAGGTATGAAGGCTGATGCTGCCAGGGTCCTTGCTGTTGGGGTGGGCGCAGGTCAGCATAGGTGAGCAGCTGGACATTGTTGATGTGTGAGTCCTTGTTTATTGTTTATTTGTGTAAAATTTGTGTTAAAATATTATGTTTTTTTTTCAGTTGGCTATAATTGCAGTGTCTGCCTTATGTTTTGTTTGTATTTGTCTTGTGATCTTGTTTTCCATGATATATGATTATTATGTAATGTCTGTGTGCTGTCGTTATATAATGTAGTGTATGTTGTGTCAGACATGAGAAATGTGCACCCATGTGCGTACATGACACAACATACCTATCTGTGTACTGATGTATTGTCATTATGAATAATTATAGACCCCAGGAAGAATAGCTGTTGCTTGCAAAAGCTAATCGGGGATCTAAATAAAACAAACAAACAAACAAACAATTTGTGTATAGTTTAAATAGTTGATTTGATCAACAAGAAGATTCAGGAAGGGATAAGATGAGGGTCGATGACGATGGATGTTAGTGTCGAGGGGAGTGATGGAAGCCGGATGAGGGTGGATGACGTGTTCGGAGAGATGAAGGAGTCGAGGCTGGAGCGTCTTGGAACCCGGGGGTGGAGACTCAGGGTGGGGGCACGTCTCGATGAGCAATTTCTTTGCTTCATCATCCCCCGGTGGTTCCTATGATGAAGGAAGAGAGGAGAATTACTGAGGGTTTGGGGGGGTGGGGTTTGAGAGAACTGAGACAAACAGGTTAGGCGTGCTTATATATGTGCGTGCAGGTATGTGGCTGGGAGAGGCACAGGTGATTTGGATTAACGAGGCACTGGTGTTGTGAATTAGTGAGAAGGAGCGGGGCGTGGTCCTGTTCCTGAACTTAGTTATAATAATAACTTCATTCAAAAACCTGCTATCAAGTCCAGTTGACCTTGATTTTAACCTCACTTGACTGTGTGTTGATGTGTTCCACATCAGTCAACGCTGGTTTGTTGGCATTTCCAGACATGCAGATAATCATCATCAAATGAATGCAGTTTTCTCAATGCCTTCAAACTAAATTAGAACATTCAGGTGTTTATTTGTGACAAAAGACAGATGTTTTGCTCATTTTTTAGAACCTCAAAGTGATTGGTGTAATTTTAAAGAGCAAACTGTGAACGGCTAAGGCGTTAGCCACCTGTGATGACCCGCATTACATTTATGATGTTGCGCACTGCACATATCGAGCAGCATCTGAACAAAAAAATCCACCTATTCACATTTTTACTTGCACACATGTGCATGTAACCCCAGTAGTGAGCTAGAAGGATTGACATGTAAAATGCAGCAGGCAAAGCAACGCCAGTCAAAGACCACCCAACTGTATGTATGGAATGTCCTCAGCAGTGCAGTTATTTTTTAGCTGAATAATAATTTGGGTTGAAAACGCCAACAGAATTTAGTGAATCAGTGAATTCAGTGAGTCAAGGGGACAGAGGCTGCCCTCAGAGGCCCCGGGGACGAGCTGCCCCTGAAGGGCTCAGGTGGCTTTATTTTCTGAGGGTGTACATCACTTCCTTCACTATGCTGTTGTCAGGGATGCATCAGGACGCATTACAAATAATACGTGGTCAAATATGTCCCAGAACCCTCTGCAGCTGGTTTGAGTGATGGGATCATGATGCGTCTTTTGAGGTCATTTTCACTTTCTTCTGTTTTTCCTCTGAGGGACCAACGATCCATCGATGGCGACTCCAGTAGTGCTGCTCCTCCAAGTTCTGAAGGATCTGAGAAATGAAGAGCTAAAAGAATTCAAGTGGTTCCTGCAGCAACCCGGCATCCTGAATGAGCTCCCGGCCATCCCAAAGAGCCAACTGGAGACGGAAAACAGGCACGAGACGCTGGACGAGATGGTCAAGACCTACAGTCTGTACACTGTGGAAGTCACCAAGATGGTTTTGACTCAGATAAACAGGAATGACCTCGTTGAGCAGTTGGCAGACTGCCCAAGTCCTGAAGGTAAGTCTTGGGAAGGTTCCAAAAAGAGGTGTGACGGCCGCCTGTCTCTGTAGGGCCTGCTTTGTGTTTTCCCCTGTGTTGTCTTGTGTGTATCTGTCTGTCTTTGCAGGTAACCCTGTAGGCGGGGTTTTGTTAACTGGGTGATCGGGAGCACCTGGCCAGTCTCCCTGAGAAACCCTCCCTGCGTTCCAAATCGCATACTTCTTCTTTTTACTTTTAGTATGTACTGACAAGAATACAAGGATACAAGGAAGTTTATTGGTCATTATACAACAGGTTGAATAAAGAAATTAAAGTGTGGTTCCCTCTTGATTGTTTAATTGATTGTATAAAAAATAAAATTATTAAACATGGAGGAGTGTAGATGGTGCATTTAGTAGTCTCACAGCCTGAGGGAAGAAGCTGCTCTGTAGTCTGGTGGTACGACAGCGAATACTTCTGTATCTTTTGCCTGATGGCAGCAGTTTGAACAGGCTGTGGCTGGGGTGGGTGTTGTCTTTTAGGATCTTTTTGGCTCTGTGCAGGCACCTCACCTCCCCGATATCACTGAGGCTTGGTAGATGGGTTCCAATGATGTTTTGGGCAGTTTTAATCACTCGTTGCAGAGTCTTCCTGTCCTGGGCCGTGCACATCCCATGCCAGTTTGTGATGTTTCCAGTCAGGATGCTTTCAATCGCTCCTTTGTAGAAGTTGACAAGAACTTGGCGTGGGAATTTTGCTTTCTTAAGTTTCTTTAAGAAATACAGCCGTTTCTGAGCTTTTTTAACCAGGGCAGAGATATGTGAAGTCCATGACAGGTTCTCTGTTATGTTAATTCCCAGGAACTTAAAACTGCTCACTTGCTCCACCTCAGCTCCATTGATGTAGACAGGGTTGTGTGTCTTTGCCTCCTTTTTTCTAAAATCAACTATCAGCTCTTTGGTTTTGCTGACGTTGAGCAGTAGGTTGTTTTCTGTGTTGCATTCTGCAAGATGGTTGATTTCCTCCCGATATGAAAACTCATCATTGTTGGAAATCTGGCCAATGATGGTGGTGTCATCTGCAAACTTCACAATAGAGTTTTCTCCATGTCGGGGGTTGCAGTCGTGGGTGTACAGCGTGAACAGGAGGGGGCTGAGCACACAGCCCTGGGGCGCTCCGGTGTTGAGCACTAGTGTGGAGGAGGAGAGACTGCTAATCCGAACTGACTGGGGTCTGTTTGTGAGGAAGTCCAGTATCCAGTTGCAGAGAGTGGTACTGATGCCCAGAGTGTTCAGTTTTCCAATCAGCTTCATGGGGGAGATTGTGTTGAAAGCTGAGCTGAAATCAACAAACAGCATTCTGATGTAGGTGCTGCTTTTCTCAAGGTGAGTGAAGACTGAGTGGAGAGCAGTGGAGATGGCATCCTCTGTGGATCTGTTGGTTCTGAATGCAAACTGCTGAGGGTCCAGACTGGCAGGGATGTTGTTTTTTATGTGCTGGAGAACCAGTTTCTCAAAGCACTTCATCAGGATGGGGGTGAGTGCCACAGGGCGGTAGTCATTTAGATCAGACACTGCAGACTTTTTAGGCACAGGGATGATGGTGGCTGTCTTGAAGCAGGTGGGAATGAGGTTATCCCTGACCTCCGACCTTCTTGCTCACTTCCTCCGCCGTCCGTAGCGCCACATTTGAATGTTGTTGTCAAAATGCCGGTGCTGTTTCATACTGCGCTGTCGTCTGTCTGATTTCTGATCTTCTGTCTTCCTGTCGCTGCTGCTGTACCTGAGCCAGGTGAGCGCCATGTGTGTGTGTGTGTGTGTGTGCGTTGTCTTCCATATGTGGGCGTGGCCTGTACACACTGCTCAGTCAGTGCCATGTAACTTCCGTGTGTAAAGGCTGCTCAGAAAGGTAGTTGTGACACCAGTTCAAGGCAAATGAACCTAAATCCAACTCCTTCACTTCTTTACAGGCTGTAAATCAGGTTGATAACAGTTGAAAAAATCATTCACAGATTAAAAGAAACACAGCTGAGTACACATAAGCTGTTCCAAATCTTTACCCAAACAAGCCAAGTTCAAGATTGGGCAGTAATTATTTATTCGCAGTATCATAAATTACTGCTATTCTTAAACCGTAGCTTTGTGAAAGGAACATGCTTATCAGGTAGCCTGTTAAGTATATCAGGAGTATATCAGGATCAGCATAGCTGATGTATATCAATATGATACATGTCTCTGCAAAATGGCTGAGCCAAATAAATCCCTAAAATTTCATTAAAAATGTTTGCAAGGTTGAGATTTTGTTGCCTGGTATCTCTAACACAGGCAGTTGGATGATGGTCAGTAATTTCATGGGCAAATACAGCATTGCATTTTTGAGGCTGATTCATTAAAATAATATATGTAGCACACACACACACAGTAAAATAATTCTCTAAAAAGGCTGCAACACCCTCAGCTGCAGCTGTCGTGTCACATCTGAAAATGTTTAAACTCTGTAGTGCAATTATATTGGCACTAATTTTGTAAGATACACTTCTAATATTCACAGGAACTAACCCAATACCTTTCCCATTTGAGAAGTGTAAAGGTGGGGTGCTCTGGTGGCTCACCAGAGTAGAGTGTGTACCATGTACCAAGGCAAGTCATCCTGTCTCTCTCTACTGTAACTGTCAAGTAAAGCAGAAATATAATAATAATCTTTTTTTTTTTTTTTTTTTTTAAGGCTGAAGGTGTTTCTATTTCATTAGACTTAAAACTGGATGTGCTGCTAGGAGGAGATAAAAAGACAGAAGATAAATAGGTGGGGTTATATGTTGATTGAAATAAGATTACACATAGAAACACTGTTAGGCCTGAAAGTCTGGCAAGGCAAATGTCTAATAGCCTGAGATACACTGATTGCACAGGGATGAGAGGAAGGTTCCAGACAGGAGGGGGGCAGTGAGTGAAGCGGCAATCAACAGCAGTTGCAGCCAATTCAGGGGTCTGTCCACTGACCATGGGACCACTGGTCACCACCATAAGGGGCGCTGGAGCAAAATGTCAGAATGTCATAATCCTGTCTATTAATGAACTTTAGTATTAATAATGCCTATATTCTTATTGTTGCACTGTATGCTGCATTTTGTGTGCTTATACCAGATGGCCATCTATCTACCAATCTATATATAACATGAGAATTGATATTTTACTTTACTGTTTATAAATATGAACCATTTGGACTGTATTGTCCTCGCTGTTTAGTGTTATGTGGTCACTATGGTCCAGACCAGTTGTTCAGTTGTCCCTTGCATGGTCCGTCCATGGTCCTGAAATGGTCTGGACCATAATGACCACACAAAGGATCACTGAACAACTGGTCTGGACCATAGTGACCTCCAGTGCTGCACATGAACTATAGCAATGCTTTATTAAGGAAGGTCCATAAGGGTATTGTGTTTATTTCACATTACCTATGCATATGTTGTCAAAAACATGATTTCAAGAGTAATTTATATATAATCAAGAACAGCAAAAATTGAAAGGAAGTCACACAAAAGTAGGCAATGCAATTAAGATTTTCTGTAGCATCCTCTAATTGATATCATCTGATGTTATTTCTTTATTCAGTCATTCTTGCTGACTGCCAGAGAAATCTCAAATTCAACCTGAAGGAGAAGTTTAAGGATTTGTTTGAAGGAATCAAGAAAGCAGGAAAGTCGATACCTTTGAACCAGATCTACACAGAGCTGTACATCACTGATGGAGAGAGTGGAGAGATCAATACTGAGCATGAGGTCAGACAGATTGAAGCAGCATCCAGGAAACCAGACACACCAGAAACACCAATCAGATGTGAAGACATCTTTAAACCTTTACCTGGAAGCGATCGACCAATCAGAAGAGTGATGACAAAGGGAGTGGCTGGCATTGGGAAAACAGTCTTAACACAGAAGTTCACTCTGGACTGGGCTGAACACAAAGCCAACCAGCACGTCCACTTCACATTTCCATTCACTTTCAGAGAGCTGAATCTGCTGAGAGGGAAAAAGTTCAGCTTGGTGGAACTTCTTCATCACTTCTTCACTGAGACCAAAGAAGCAGGAATCAGCAGGTTTGAGCAGTTCCAGGTTGTGTTGATCTTTGACGGTCTGGATGAGTGTCGACTTCCTCTGGACTTCAACAACAACCAGATCCTGACTGATGTTACAGAGTCCACCTCAGTGGACGTTCTGCTGACAAACCTCATCAAGGGGAAGCTGCTTCCCTCTGCTCGCCTCTGGATAACCACACGACCCGCAGCGGCCAATCAGATCCCTTCTGAGTGCGTTGAAATGGTGACAGAGGTGAGAGGCTTCACTGGCCCACAGAAGGAGGAATACTTCAGGAAGAGATTTAGAGATGAGAAGCAGGCCAGAAGAATCATCTCCCACATCAAGGCGTCACAAAGCCTCCACATCATGTGCCACATCCCAGTCTTCTGCTGGATCACTGCTACAGTTCTGGAGGGTGTGTTGAAGACCAGTGAGGGAGGAGACCTGCCCAAGACCCTGACTGAGATGTACATCCACTTCCTGGTGGTTCAGTTTAAAGTGCAGAATGTCAAATATCATGAGAAACATGAGAGAGATTCAGTCTGGACTCCAAAGAACAGGGAGATGATCCTGTCTCTGGGAAAACTGGCTTTTGAGCAGCTAGAGAAAGGCAACCTGATCTTCTATGAAGCAGACCTGGCAGAGTGTGGCATTGATATCAGAGCAGCCTCAGTGTACTCAGGAATGTTCACAGAGATCTTTAAAGAGGAGCGTGGGCTGTACCAGGACAAGGTTTTCTGCTTCATCCATCTGAGCCTTCAGGAGTTTCTGGCTGCTGTTCATGTCTTTGTGACATTCATCAAGTCTGGAGTCAATCTGCTGTCAGAAGAACAATCAGCCTCCCAACTAAAACTCCTCCAGAGTGCTGTGGACAAGGCCTTACAGAGTCCAAATGGACACCTGGACTTGTTCCTGCGCTTCCTCCTGGGTCTTTCACTGCAGACCAATCAGACTCTCCTACGAGGCCTGATGACACAGACAGGAAGTAGCTCACAGACCAATCAGGAAACAGTCAAGTTCATCAAGGAGAAGATCAAGGAGAATGAGTCTCCAGAGAGAAGCATCAATCTGTTCCACTGTCTGAATGAGCTGAATGACCATTCTCTAGTGGAGGAGATCCAACAGTACCTGAGATGGGGACGTCTCTTCAGAAAAAAACTCTCCCCTGATCAGTGGTCAGCTCTGGGCTTCATCTTACTGTCATCAGAGGAAGATCTGGAGGTGTTTGACCTGAAGAAATACTCTGCTTCAGAGGAGGCTCTTCTGAGGCTGCTGCCAGTGGTCAAAGCCTCCAAGAAATCTGTGTAGGTTCAGAGATAACTGGATATATTAAACACATAACATGAGGTTTTCTACACAAGAGAAACACATTTAAATTTATTGTTTTCATTTCTCCTCAGGCTGAGTGGCTGTAATCTGTCAGAGAGAAGCTGTGCAGCTCTGGCCTCAGTTCTCAGCTCCCAGTCCTCTAGTCTGAGAGAGCTGGACCTGAGTAACAATGATCTGCAGGATTCAGGAGTGAAGCGTCTCTCTGTTGGACTGGAGAGTCCACACTGCAGACTGGAGGCTCTCAGGTCAGGATTCCTCAACCTGCTCAACACATGACCAGTTCAGTCCTGATTTACATACAGTCACTAGGCCTGTCACAATAACAGATTTCGCTGTTGCGGCAGAAATTATTGCGATAAGTGATAATATTGTGTAATATTGTTCTTTTAAGACCATTTTTATTATTGTTGTAATTTTGACATTTTCAGACCATTCTTTAAATTTGTATTATGATAATATATATTTATGATAATCAAGGCATAATGATGCAATACACCGTTTAAAAGAGAAATAAACATTTATTCAATAAGAATATTTAAAAATGTAAACAAGAAAATTTAAATATCAGAAATAAAGAACACTTAAAAATACCTAAATAAATAAAGACCTGAAGAATACCAAAAAATGACCAACAGTCCCTGGAAACAAAAAGTGCACTGTATTAAAACAACAACAACAACAACAACAACAACAAAAAAACAAAACACACACACACACACACACACACACACACACACACAACCAAAAACGATTAAATGGACTCAGTCTGTTATCAAAAATTGCACTTGAATAAAAACAACCAAAAATATAAAAAACAGACTTTTCCTTTATTAAAAAAAAACACTCAAAAACTACACACAACCAAAACAAATTCTTTGTAAATAATATTTAGATAAATATTAAACATTAGCAGAGAGGCATAGACACTATCATTCCTTAACACTTCCAACACTTCCCTTTGCATCTTGGCTTGTTTTTTTTTTTTTCTTAACTGGGAACACTGGGCAGGCTGGTTGTGCTTTAGCTGTGCACTGATGTTGCTCATATTCCCTCTTTTAGTTTGGAGAGTTTGAAAACAAACGCGGCTCACCTGCTCGTCCAGGTGACTGGGCTCCCCTCTCTCATCTGCTCTGAATCCAGAACATTCCCACACAGGGGGTTTGGCTGCGTTTGGATTGGGAAGAAGTTCCATGTCGTTCTCGTTCGTTCTTTTCTCCGCCTCGTCTCGTGTGTGTGTGTGTGTGTGTGTGTGTGTGTGTGTGTGTGTGTAGCCCATGGCCCCGCCCCCCACAGAGACAAAGATACTCGATGACAAGAGCGTTCCCTCCGTTCATTCCTCTAATGAACCAGCTCACCTCGCTGAAGATGATGCTCGACAGTGAACGCTCTTGTCGTCTGGTCTCTTTGGTGGAGAGAGACGAGGAAAACAAACACACATGAATGTGGCAATTAATCACCGTCAGAAAAGTTACTGACTTCATTTAAATTTACCTTATGGCATATCGTGACAGGCCTCACAGTCTGCCCTGTAGCCAGCTGTGAGGACACTGAGGTCTGGAGCTCAGTAATAATGTTCTGTCTAAAAATAACAGTCAGAGCTGTATAACTGTATGAATAATGAGGGTTTGAAAATGTCTCTTTAAGTGTCTGTTGCTGTAGTTTGGAGGTGAGTGAGCGTGCTGGCCCAGCTCCTCTCACCCAGTCCTCCCAGTCCTCCCAGTCCTCCACTGTATACGCTCTGTGCTCAAGTGCTCCCAGTCCTGACACAGACTATGAGGTCATGACAACATTGTTTTTATGAAAAAAGGGAGAAAGGAAGCGCTGCTTGGATTTTATACAGGGTTTATACAGGAATCCTCAAGTTGAATTTACTACCTTTTACTACCTTTTTTTACTACCTTTCAAATATCTTTTACTACCAACACGGCATTGAGCAGCGGCTTTTTTTTTTTTTTTTTGGTGGGGTGTGTGTGTGTGTGTGTGTGTGGGGGGGGGGCGCATTTTTGTTATGGGGGAGAGAGTAATTGTTGGGGGGGACATGAAAAAATTGCTGTCTGGCACAACTGTACCACCCTCTTTCTCTGTTACGCTCCTTTGAAACTTGCTGTACAGCGTTGAGCACTCAGCATGTTGCTCACTGTTCTATTTCCACTACAGTCTGTCAAAGTAGCTTTACAAGAACTAGAAACTCAAAATAAGCTCTAAAAGTAGAGGAAATACCTTGAATAATCCAACTACATCAAACTATTCTTCAAAAAACATATTTTTTGTAGTGTCAACAAAAACAAAGCAAGATATGGCATCAAATAGTGACATACAGTATATGTTTGAGCTGTACACTGTCCCTTTGAGATCAAATAAGAAAATGAAATGAAACGATGCCACAAAATAATGCAATTTAAAATGCAAAAAAATATCTATCTAGAGACAAACTCAAAATATCAGTAAAATATGAACTATTTCTGACATTAATATCCTGACAGACTTTTTGAAAGAATAAAAAGCTCAGTATTTGCTCCTCCTGTGGTCTGTCCTCTCTCTCCCTCACTGTCTCATTAGCTGTTAGCTTAAACAGAGAGCTGAAAGAGGCAGGTTTTGGACCAAGCAGGGAAAATATCGCTTTTCATATTACAGCCTTGTGCTTGGTGAACAGGTGCTGTGATAAATGACTCACTGGCTTTCACTTGAGGAGGGGGGGGTCATAACTTTTTAACACTTAAAAACACACTGTTTTACATTTATAATTAGCACCGCTTGCATTGTACTTTCATTGAATATTATTATATTATTGAAAATTATTTGTTAGTGTTAACAATGTTTTTTTGGGGGGGACAACTTTATGGATGGAGGGGTCTTGTCCCCCCTGACCCCCCCCGGGATTTCCCCCTATGTGCCACAGCATCACAGCTTCAAACTCACTGATGTCTGGGGAGCAGAGCTGGACCATCAGGAGATCTGACAGTGTGTCCCAGTGCGTTGCGTGTCGTCCTTCTGAGCTGGCTAGGCTAACCCTGGCTAACCTCACAACATGTCACACGACGTCGGGGGAGCTATTTAAGTGTGACATACAACAAACAGATCACTAGCGCTAGCCGACAGGCTACGGGGAGCTACTGAAGTGCGACACACAAACATCACCGGACAAGCGCTAACGTTAGCTACCGTATGAATTTAAAGCCACCTCCTGCATAATTTATTGCATGACTTGGTGCAAATATTTCCCCGCCCCGTGGCAGACCTCCAAAATTAACTCGCCAAGGGAATATTTTAGGCGCATTTGGCGAGTGGCGACCGCTATTTTACGGCACTGCTCAGAGCTGCGAAAACTTACATTTTCCCATCTCGGCAAGTGGTTTGCTCACACTAACGTTTTGAGACCCGCATGAGCGCAACATGCGGCAGGTGAACCAATCACGTACACGCTACAGGGTGGCAAATGCAGTCAGGATCACTGATTGGCTATCAACGCCGACACAGGTCCTGGTGTCCTGCTCGCATGTATTTTTCGTTTTAATATTTCTTTAATTAAATGAACTGTAAAGAAAAAAATCAGCATCAATGGAAAAGTCATAATATATTGAAGGGATGATGAAAAAATTACTACCAATTACAATTGTGTTAGTTACCTTTTACTACCTTTTAAGGGCCTTAATTTGGGCTCCTTTTATTTACTACCTTTTACTACCTTTTACAACCCCGAGGATACCCTGTTATAGGGCTTTTGACTTGGCAGGTGATCTTCAGTTGGGCAGGTGAATAGTAGCTCTCAAACATAAACCAAGGAAGTCCTATACTCTTTGTAAAAAGTGCAGACAACCAAGGAAAAAGGAACTGAGGCACTCCGTCTTCTGGTAAACAATAATTTACAAAGAGTATAGGACTTCCTTGGTTTATGTTTGAGAACATTGTTTTTATATTTGCCTCTTCATGAAAACGTTAACCTCATAGGTGTGCATGTAGTTCCAACAGATTGTTCTGTCTCTCTGTCTTGTCACTGTGAAACTGGAGATACTGGAGAATTTGACTGAACTGAACTGATGAACTGAAACATAACAAGTCACCCTCAGTTGTCAACCTGCTGAATGAAACATGCAGCAAGCTGCTCTTCATCTAGAGACAATGTCAAC
This sequence comes from Myripristis murdjan, assembly GCF_902150065.1. Lineage (NCBI taxonomy): Eukaryota > Metazoa > Chordata > Actinopteri > Holocentriformes > Holocentridae > Myripristis > Myripristis murdjan. The sequence goes on along the minus strand of NC_043992.1, from coordinate 40,160,660 downwards.
CTCCCAGAGAGCAATTCTACATCTTACATGTACTAGACTGCTGAATATTTATTAGGCAAAATGTAAATTTTGCTATAAATTTTGATCAGTATCAAAGAAATGGCTCCAGCCATGCATACAGCTTCATGTCACTGAACAGATTCCTAAGCTGTGTAGGTTTTTGTGAAAACACAAAGCAGATGATGTGCTGGACTGATTGTGTTTGTGATGGTGTGCAGGCTGTCAGGCTGTCTGCTCACACAGGAAGGCTGTGCTTCTCTGGCCTCAGCTCTGAGCTCCAACCCCTCCCATCTGAGAGAGCTGGACCTGAGCTACAATCATCCAGGAGACTCAGGAGTGAAGCTGCTCTCTGCTGGACTGGAGGATCCAACCTGGAGACTGGAGGCTCTCAGGTATGGAGAGACACACACAATGTCTTACAGAGGCCTGAGGAATATTGTTTCATGTTGAATGGTGGATATGAGTGATGTGGTCTGCTAAATCCTTCATAGGGAAGGTTATTTACTGCCCATGTTTCCATCCTCAAAGAGAATCTGCTGCTCTGACTCTGTTTCTTCCTCCAGGGTGGACCATGGTGGAGAGCAGTGGCTGAAACCAGGACTGAGGAAGTGTAAGTGTGGATTCAATTGAATTGAATTGAATGTAACAGGGACAGTGCACATTAATGAACATTTCTGTAAATGTGTAAAGCCCCTGTAGGTCATCATGGGGTTTCTGGCTTCCCTTGGGGAGGCGTGTCTAACCTGGGGTGTATTCAGCGCAGACGTACCGGTACGTAACGTCAAGCTAACAGAAACGATAAAGCTCTGAACAACCTGTTGCATTACACAAGCGTTGGGAGTACGGAAGCCCAGAGGGCCATTCTCCTCGCGACTGTAGCCGAAGAACTGACTGAGCAGGACATTAGTTTACATGGATCATTAGTAACAGGGGTACTGCAATACATTCAATGTCCACTATGAAAAAAAAGTTATTGTTAAACATTGTTTCAAAGATTTGTACCATAGGCCTACACAAATGAGTTTTAAGTTTTAAGTTGAATAAAAGTTGCCATATGATTGAAGAAAAACAATAAACTATGTCTCATCTATCATCATACTTACCACATACATGTGCTTTTACCTCTTCAAATGAGGGGTAAAATTTTAAACATAGGCTACACTGAAAGCCATAATGGAGCACTATTGTTTCACGGAGGCTTAAATACAGGCTGATGCTGATTGGATAACACCTGTGACACGCCCACAAAACAGAGGAAAACTACCTGTGAGGCATGTTGCTCTCTGTTACAAAACATCACAACGTCAGACAACGTTACGTATCGTAACGTCGTTGAATACACCCCTGTTCTCTCCCTGCAGCACTGATTAGTAACTCTGCTCACCTGGGCCCAGTGTGCTGAGGTGACTTAAACTCCTGCAGTAGGCCAGCTCCTCCTCCCTCCGCTCCTGGCCACCTTTGCAGGCACACTGTGTTTTTGGTTTGGTTTGATGATGTTGGTTTGAGTTTTCCTTTTGTTATGTTGGCACCTTTACAACACCCTCACACACATACATACTCACTCATGCACACCACACACCACTGACTTTACTGATGTCCACCCCTCATTTGGTAAACACTTAATTAGGTCTAATTTGGTTTAATCTGGTTTAACAAAATATTATTTGGCTTTTAACATGGTGCTGTCTCCCTTCTTTGTTGTGACTCCCTGAGCCAGGTCATGACAAAATGCACCAGAATTTGCCAAAAGGTTATGTTGAGAATAGTGTGTTTCTGAATATCTGCTGGGACCTCTCTGCCCTGGACAGCAGCTCCGGGCAGAGAGCAGACTGGACACACAGATTTCTTGTTTTGCCTTTTATACAGGGAACTTTGGCATTACAGATGAATGGAGCTTTACAAAGTTGTGAGGGGATAATCTTTGAGCTATTGCTGCCTACAATAAGTGCCTGACTGAAAAGAGAAGGACCTGTGGCGTCCTGAAAAGTGCCTGAACAAAATGTAATCCACGTATGCTCCTGCTAACAAAGGCTGAGAGGGGAGGAGCCACACCATGAACAACTCTGTCAGTCACACACACATCTGCATACCTGAGCAGGTTTTCCAGCTCAGGAACTTCTATTTCCTTCAAAGTGGGCGCTGGTGGAAGTGATGCGGCCTCTTATCAAGAGTCTCCAGTGTTTGTTTCTCCAATAACTGTAGTGGCTTCAGCAGGTGGGCGGACTGGCCATCTGGACGTTCTGGAGAATACCGGCCGGCCGGTCTTTTTTTTTTTTCCTCCCCTTTTTGCTTGTAATCTACTGTTGTTCCATGTCCGGACCGATAGGTGGCAACAATGCGCCGGTAGGCCCTTAGATGCGCAGGCTTACTCGCCACTCAGCCGTGTCAAAGATACTCGTGGTCGTGTGTGCAAGTTGAGATGACTAGAGAGAGACCATCAGGGCCGCCGCTCCCTATACGCAGACTACGCTTTTGGTGGGCTTTTGGTGACCGAGGCAGGGCTCTCAAGTCTCATTGGGAGAAGGGAAGCAAATCTGGGTGGCTCAACCCCTCCAGTGGTTTCACCTGCACCTGCACCACCAAGAAAAAACATTCCAAAGCTGCACCGGCACCGTACGAGTCCAAAAGGCAGAGCGCACTGACATAGATTGTGTAACAAAGCGAAGAGGTGCCACTCCGCTCTGTTTTCACTGGCTAACTGCAGCACACTGGCTTAGCTTGTCTATTCAGAGAAGAGGTATCACTTTGGCTTATTTTTCAATCTGTTATCACATGCATACTACTGCTCATTCATTGGTAGCTGAATTGTTAGGTCTGTTTGATAAGTAATTTACATTTTTAAAACAAACAATAATTTAACATGTTGTTAAATCATTTGTGTGCATTTTAGTTATTAACATTTTACACTGACATTAAAAACACTCTTTTGGTAGTAAAACAGTAAAGTAATAGAGTAAAAGGTAAAAAACGGAATTCCCAAAACTTTAAGGGAGGGGGGAGAGGGTGAGTTTTCGTGCATCCGTTGTTTTGGGCCGGGCTTAGTCAAAGTCCAGGGCTGTTTTTTAGTCCGGCCCTGGGCTTCAGTGCTGTGGAATCAGCCTGTGAGCAGCTTGTTAAAGCACAGCTAATGTGAGAAAGGATCACTGACTGCAGCAACATCTTAGCAGCTTGACTTGACATGGAGTTCCTCATGAGCCTCAAATTCAACAAACTCAGTTTGACTCGTTGACAGACTTTTTTTCCCCGAGCCTTGAAGGAGAGATGGCAGTGGATCGGAACGCTGAGATCCTTCAATTCTGTTGCGACTTGTTGCCACTTCTGTTTGACTCCTGAACACAAAGCAGCAAACATTCAGCTGTTTAGATGCTGCAGCTGCAGTTTCTGCTGTTTGTTCTCAGCTGCTTTTACCTGCTGAACCAAACCAAGCAGCTGTCTGTGTGGTGCAGGGAGAACAACCTGCTCCTTAACACAACCAAAACCAAGGAGCTAATCATTGACTTCAGGAGGAACAAAACGGACATGTTACCACTAACCATTAACGGGGACTGTGTGGAGAGGGTGGCAGACTTCCGCTTCCTGGGAGTTCACATCGAGGAGGGCCTGACCTGGGGTGTGAACTCCACAGAGCTGCTGAAAAAGGCCCAGCAGAGACTCTACTTCCTGAGGGTGCTCAGGAAAAATAATATCACCCAGAGACTGTTGGTGTCCTTTTATCGCTGCTCCATTGAGAGCATACTAACTTATTGTATCTGTGTTTGGTACAGCAGCAGCACAGCGGCCCAGAAGAAGGCCCTCCAGAGGGTCATCAACTCAGCCCAAAAGATCATCGGCTGCACCCTTCCCACACTGGAGGAACTGCACAGTTCCCGCTGCCTCAAAAAGGCTCAGAACATTGTTAAAGACACTTTCCATCCTGGTCACAACCTGTTTGAGCTGCTGCCATCAGGCAGGCGATACAGAAGCATCAAGGCCAGGACAAACAGGCTGAAAAACAGCTCCTACCCCACTGCAGTAAATGCACTCAATGCTGCTAAGGGACAGTGCAATTAATTTGTGAATTTGTGCCTGTGCGTTTTCACTGTTTACTGTTTTTAAATTCTATTTATTATGTGTTTTGTTTGTTTGTCCTTTTTTACAATTTTTTTCTGTTTTAATGTTGAATGAATGTTTACCATTAGGGATCGCACTTTTAATTTCGTTGTACATTGTACAGTGACAATAAAGACATTCTATTCTATTCTATTCAAATCACATTTGATGGGTCACAGGTGTAGCCTATCACCATAGGCGGCGCTAGGGCATCGGGAATGGGGAAGCTAAACAAAAAAAAAATGTTACCCAGCAGCAGCAGACTGACGCTTATAATAATAAAGGCTCCATCTTGCTAACAAGACCCAATGAACCCTATTTAACTGAGCATTACACTCAAAATTACAATAATATTTCATATAGGCTAGGCTGATATTGCTGATGTCATCAAACTGAGATGGCGCAGCAGAATAATTCATTCATTCTTTACACAGATTAATACTCATTATACTGTAGTAGCCCATATTAATTCATTAATTATAAAACGGGTGCTTCCCATCCTTAAATGTGATTGGCTGAGCTGCGTTCCATGCTGTTGTAAAATCAGTGTAACCCTCTGGCAGACCGCAGCACAAAATATCCCTGCGCCACTGTAAACGGACAGAGCGTTGCCTAGCAACCAACTACTCTGCGCTCCACTTCCTTGTTAGGTCACATTTGTCTTTTGTAGACTTTTGTGAACAAAATGTCAGACTTTGTGGTGAATTTTGATTTGCTGGGTGGCCTGAGCCTGGATGAGTGGTTGGAGGAGCTGCTTGGTGTCTGTTAAAAGACGCTGAATTCACCACCAGCAACAATGTTTTCACCGGTGTGGTAAAGAAACTCCGCCGAGAAGGACGTGACAAATCTTCCCACCACCAAGCCATAACCGAGGCAGACTGCCAGAAGATGAGGCACTTTCAGGCACCAAGTTCAGACACACCTTGGGGGCTTGTCTGTAAAGTCTGGTTTGATGTGCAGCTTCATATGGGACGCAGGGCGAACGAGGGCAACCGCAAATTAAAGGCCGACTCCTTCAGCATTCGCCATGACGAAAATGGCCTAAAATATGTCACCCTGTCTTTGAACAAATGCACAAAAAAATCACAAAGATGCTGCCGAAAAAACATAGAAAGCCTGAGGGGATTCATATATGAGCAGCCGGGTAACCCACTGTGTCCGGTGGCCTCCCTGGAGAAATAGCCTACCTCTCCCTGCTGCCTCCTGATCCTCCTGCCTTTTATCTCCACACAAAGTGGACACAGTGGGCTCTAGTTTCGCAGACCCGGCGAGGCGGGGACACAGCGCAACTGCGCTTCGCCAACTGGGTGTGGCCAGGCGGATTTTGCAAGTTTGGCACGCCGTGCTCGGTGGACTCCGCCATCCCTCCTACCGGCGGAGGGGAGGAGAGAAGGCGTGGAGTGGGTTTGACACAGCCGATTCACATTTAACCAATCAAATGAGCCCCTGTCCTCGCCTTTAAAATGCGCCGGGCGAAGGCGTAATGAACATTTACACAGCTGACATGGAGGAAGAGAGCAGCAGCAGCAACACACACTCAGGACAAAGAGGCCAGTCTTGACTGCTGGAATGTTGCTGGAGCTTCCATCCATCCATCCATCCATCCATCTGTCCATCCATCCATCCATCCATCCATGCATCTATCCTTACATTCGTCTTCCTCATTCCCGTCTTTCCATTACCTACCTGCCTCGCATCTCTCTTTTTCCAGTTCTGTCACCGTCTGTTAAAGTTATTGATTTTTACGAGCAAATATAAATTTAACTGTGAAGCCCCCATTTTTAATGAATGTTTTTACCTCAAAGGATAATCCTCGCCATATTCAAATAAATAGCCTACACGTTTGTTTTGCAACTTTCAACTCCATCACTTACCCCAATGGCAAATTTCCTTTGGCTTGAATGTGGCCCAAATGAACAGCAAAGATGTGGCCCAGTTACGGAAGTGAATGACGGTCCATATCTGGCCCAGGTATATGAAAGCTGTGTTTGAACCATAACATAGCCAGACCTCTGCCACAGCTGGACCAACACCAAAAGATCATATGGCTTACAGCTGGGCCTCATACGGCACGCCTGTATGGCTGAGTTCTGGTAAAGCCTCATGGCTCTTATGTGGCCCACATGTGGCTCACAGACCAAAAGCCAGATTTTACCCAGAAGCTAACCTAATTTACACCAAACCTTTTACCTGGCTCACTTTCGGAAGTGAATGATGAGCCACATCTGGCCCTGGGGTGTATTAGCTTTAACTGAACCATAACAAAACCAGACTTCTACCAGGAGTGAACTAAATATGGTCCTTATGTGGCCTTCATATGGTTGACAGAGTGACATTACTTGAAGTGAATGACAGGTCTGCTGGCACCAAATAACAATAATAATTTTAGTGCAATATGAGCAGTGATTAAGTCGCCCTGTATATGGATCACTTTAACCATCCATGATATGTATGAAAATGAAACACACAAGTTTTGCTTCAAAGTTTTATTTCACAAAATGTAGTGCAAACAAAAATGAACAGTACAAAAAATATGAACAGTATGTAACTATAAATGAACAGTTTAAATTGAGCTTAACTGTCAGCTCCAGCTCTTTTCTTTTCATTAGCAGTTTTTTCTCTCTTTTCTCCCACCATCTCTGTCACCAGCCAGATGAAGCCATGTCTGAGACTGAGGAAGTCACTGGGTTTCTTCTAACAGCACCTTCACAATGCAGAACATTAGAAAGAGTAGTGTTATTGTAGCTTTTGATATAATGTAATGCACTGCAAATTTTCAAAAAGTTTTTATATTTCATAAACTGTATGTATGACTTTCAGCTGAATCAGTCACTCACTTGTCAGATGCATAGAGAGGGAGGAGACAGGCCAAGGAGTGTCACCTCTCACGTGACACTGGTTGCATCACTACAGAAAAGTACTGTGATTGGTTCGTTGCGGCCAGGGGATTGTGGGATTTGTAGTTCTTGAAAGACCACACTTAAGCTAGGTTACTCGCTAAACCAGTCTCCCGGTCCGCACACACACTTTTGAGGGCAAAGGCGAGTGAAATGTTTGCACTAAGAGAAGCACATAGAAACTGAAAGATGGCCACTCGACCATATATTCATGTTGGTGGACGGGCAGAGGCGCCGCGCATAGATCTCTGGCTTCATTACTCGCTAACGTTAGCAGCTAATCACCACTGACACGCCTCAGCTGCGTTAGCACCCAACGTTAGCAGCTAATATAATTTATATACGGTATATAAATTATATTAGCTGCTAACGCCCAGTGTGGTATTACCACAGTGGCATTAGCAGCTAAGCAGCTAATATAATTTATAAACCACACGGGAGCTGCGTTAGCTGCTAATATAATTTATATACCGTGCTTCATATGGCTTCATATAGACACAGGTGCTGTGTTAGCAGCCAATGTTAGTAGCGCTTAAAGTTAGCGACCGCTTTTAGCAAAATCAGACATTAGAGATCATTAAAGTTGAATCAAACATTTTCATCCTAAAAGCAGCAGGCTTAGCGAGGATGCTAACGCAGCCATAAGCCTGTGTCTAGTCACCGCCTTCACACGTCTTAAAGAAGAACAGACTTCTGTTTGGCAAATCATCTTATAGTTTTCTCCTCCAAAGACCAAAGGTTTTGTGGAACCATAACTTAGTGAGAATAAAATCTCCATTTATTATCATTAGTTCAACAAAATTTAAAAGAGAGCCAGGGGAAAAATTAGGCAAATAAGGTCCTGGTCATGTGCTGCAAAAGCCTCCACTCTGCCACCTGGGCAGGTGTCAGAGTGTATGGCCAAACTGAAGGTTAGGATGTGGCCCACATGTGTTCTGCCATATCACATTTGCCAGTTACAAGTCAGGTGTGGCCCAAAAGTAAAATCTATTATCTGGGCCAAGTGCTTCAATTACAGAACTGTCCCAGAGGAGAAATCCCCTCCATTTTTGAAGTTATGGCCAAACCAATGTGGTTATGATGTGGCCCTCATGTGTTTTGCCGAATCACATCTCAGCCAGACAGAGGTGGCAAAAGTACTGACATTCTGTACTTAAGTAGAAGTAAAGATACTTGTGTGAGAAAAGACTCTGGTAAAAGTAGAAGTACCAATTCAACTTCTTTACTCAAGTAAAAGTAAGAAAGTACAGGCTCTGAAATGTACTTAAGTACAAAAGTAAAAAGTAAAAATGATTTTTTTTTTTTTTTTTTTTTTTACCATTAATGATACATATACCTTTTTGATAACTTTTTGATTAAAAAAAAGTTCAGGGCACACAAAACAGGAACATTTCCTCTTTTATTAACAACCTGCAAAGTGCTGGTACAGAGAGAATGAAAATCACGCAACATTCTAGTTTTGCTGCAAGCCCAGTTTCACACAATAATCAAGACTGAACTGACCAGAGGTCTTGAATGAGTACCTTGATCACAGCTTTGGTACTCTCAATACTTAATATACTTAACGTATATGACTTTTAGCAGATTTTTTCTTGCTTCTCCGACTCTGTTTTGTTGTCGGCTAACGTTATCTTCCCTGGCAACTGTCTTCCTCCATGGCTCCAGATTTCTCTTTATGGTTTTCTTTTTCTTAACTGCTCTCACGCCCCGCGCCCTCTCTCCCTTTCCCTCTCTGTGCAGGGTTTCCTCCAGGATTTTTGGAAACTGTGGGGGAGGGCTTCAGCGTTAATGTTAATAATTTTTACCACGGATCTTTTGTAGCACAGAGGAGATATGCTGCTCAAACACTCAGTATGTAGTGTTGGTGTATGTTTATGAGTTGTAGAACATAATAAATTATCTTGAAGGAGTAGATGTTGACTCCAATAATTTAAAAATATGTTAAATTATTATTTGTTTTAAAAATGTAAATTACTTATCAAACAGACCTAACAATTCAACTACCAATGAATGAGCAGTAGTATGCATGTGATAACATAGAATGAAAAATAAGCCGAAGTGATACCTCTTCTCTGAATAGACAAGCTAAGCCAGTGTGCTGCTGTTAGCCAGTGAAAATACAGCGGAGTGGCAACTCTTCGCTTTGTTTCACAATCTATGTCAGTGCGCTGCTGTAGCCTGGAGAGTTTCTCTGCCTTTTGTTCTCGTACGGTGCCGGTGCAGGTGTTATAATGTTTTTCTTGGCGGTAACGAGCTCGCCCGCCCCACCAAAAAGAGAGAGAGAGAGGGAGACAGAAGTAACGAGCCTGTTTTGACAATGTAAGGAGTAAAAAGTACAGATATTTGTGTTCAAATGTAGGGAGTAAAAGTAAAAAGTCGGCAGAAAATTAAATACTCAAGTAAAGTACAGATACCTGAAAAATCTACTTAAGTACGGTAACAAAGTATTTGTACTTCGTTACTTCCCACCTCTGCAGCCAGAGGAACCAGCTAGATGCCACATGTGGCCCAAAAGTCAATGCTATCAGGGTACTGATGCAACAACACACTAGAGATTAAAACAAAGGTTGAAGTTTTTACATTCGCTGTTCTAAACGCCCAGAGTCTGGCAAGGAACTGATGCATTTTACATTTTCAATTTGTGTGGAGTCAGGGTTTCCTCTAGAAAAAAAATTGGCACCTGTCAGTTTTCAGGTTTTCAATTTACCGGACAAATGTTTGAAATTCCGGTCAAATATTATCTGAATTTATTGAGCTTAAAATTATATGCAGGCTATATAAGAATGATATCAAGGCATGTCAATTTATAGCGTAATATTTTTATTGAAAAGAGGCTGTATCAAATTAAATGAGTGCCGTCAACTGACTCACGTGCGTAGCTTCTAAAATAAATAAGCCTGTGCTCTTTTAACATGAACATTGCATACAATTGCAACTACAATTTGCAAACACAAAAAAAGGCTCATACCATTTTAATAACGCGGCGTGCTGCCAACTTGAAATCAAATAGATGCAATAAAAACTTAATTCAGCAGCTGAATTAAAATCCAAATTCTCAAGTGTCTCTCCACAACTTGCAATGCGCATCAGTCTTGTGACCTTGTTCTCCTCCAGGCGACTTCGCTGCTCTGTTTTGATCCGGTTCTGCAGAGAGAAACCTCTCTCTCTCTCTCTCTCTCTCTCTCTCTCTCTCTCTCTCTCTCTGGTACACTGGAGACAGGGATCACGCAGTCTATTTTTTTTTTTTTTAAACAGTAATAATAATAATAATAATAATAATACTATAAATAAAATTACGTGGAAATTGACTGTTTTAATAAAATTCAAATTGTGAATATTTTCACCGGACATTTACAAATTAAAAATTAGTCCGGTGATTACCGGATAACGGAAACCCAGAGTGGAATATTTATATATATGGAAGAAGAACTGTGTAGTTGGGCGGCATGGTGGTGCAGTGGTTAGCACTGTCACCTCACAGTGAGAAGGTCCTGGGTTCGATTCCCACCCAAGGTCCTTTCTGTGTGGAGTTTGCATGTTCTCCCCGTGTCTGCTTGAGTTTCCTCCGGGCACTCCAGTTTCCTCCCACCGTCCAAAGACATGCAGGTCAGGTGAATTGGAGGAGCTAAATTGCCCCTAGGTGAGACTGTGTGTGTGAATGTCAGTGTTTGTCTGTCTGCCCTGCGATGGACTGGCGACCTGTCCAGGGTGTCTCGCTGCCTTCGCCCTATGAGCACTGGGATTGGCTCCAGCAACCCCCCGCGACCCTAGTGAGGATAAGCGGTTTAGAAGATGAATGAATGAATGAACTGTGTAGTTAACAGGAGCAGCTCCAGACACCATGACTGGAAAAAAGACATCACCGTACTGGACACACTGTTTGACTGACAGGTGATCAGGTTGGGTTTCCATGACGCTGCCAAACGGTGCCAATCTCCTTTGACCTGACATCAGCTGTGACGGGACAGTCGATATGGAGATAAATTTATGTGCTGATTGAGATAGTAGCATTGAATAGTGGTTTTTGTGGGTATTTATTGTTAATGTGCCTGACAGTCTGTGAGGTTGTGGTGACGTGTGCGCACTGCCCGCCTGTCAGCCAAACTTCCACTGCGCCGGCTCCGCTCCGCCTTGCACTGAAAGTAGACGTGGTTTCAGATGGTGAGCTTTTGGCGCACCTCGGCGAAGCCTTTTGGCATGAAACTGTCACTGTGCCAAGCTGAATCTGTAGACACCTCCCCCCGCTGCGCTGCCACTCCCATCTTTGCTCACCTCGGTCTTTGAAACTTGCAAACCGTCCACCTCTCCGGTTTCGCCGGTCGAAACTAGCTCTGCGCGGGGTTCGCCTCACTGCACCACCCCGCGCTGCGCCGGGAAACTAGAGCCCAGTGTGACAGCGCCGATGTATGGTAAATTAACAGTATACTTTTATTATTATTGTTATTGTTACAACCGATGTTAGTCATAGGCCTACGTCTGAGCAAAAACGCACCTGTCGCCAAACGCACACCACCAAAAGAGGAGTCCAAACATAACTGAACACTATTTTAACAATTGTGCTATTAATGGAAATATCCAATTCAACATTAACGAGCCCAAATAGCCTGATGTGACATGATGATGGCACTAGATGAAAAAGCAATCTTAGCGTCTGTGTTGCTTGGCAACCGTTCTGTCCACTCTATCTTGCTTGGTGGAAGAATGAATAGTTCTCAATTTTATTGTTGCATTATTACCAATAAATTATTGATTTTTTTATGTGTTTATTTTATGGGCTATATGTAGGGTAACCGTTTTATATTAGAACGCCCCTCAGCTAGGGCTGGGCGATATACCGAAAATTTACCGATACCAAAATTTATGACGATAACCGACGTCACTTTGCTCATGTCGGTCTGTTCGGTATTTTAAAAAAACAAAATAAAAGTCGTCTTTGTCTTTTTTGGCTGTGTAGGCAGGAATGTTCATGTCCCTTTAAGACGCTGTACTACGTGTCCAGCGTGTGTGGTCACGTGACTCCACCCCTCCAGTCTGCAACAAGAAGGGAACAGTGTTGCCAACTTGGCGACTTTCTCGCTAAATCTGGCGACTTTCCAACTCTCCATGGTGACTTTTTTTGTCAAAAGTGACTAGAGACAAATCTAGTGACTTTTCCTGGTGTTACTGGAGACTTTTCTGGTATTTTGGAGACTGAAAGCTCGTGTCGTTCCTCTGCAGTTCCTGTTCTCAGCGAGCAGCGGGTGCTGACGCGAGCCCCTCCCCCGCCCCAAAGTCCTCCCAGGCGGTCACAGCCTCCAGCTGCAGTCAGGAGAGGAGCAGAGAGGAGACCCACCACTCCGCCTGCAGGCAGCAGATGAATCACACATGCACAAAGCCGCGTTGATCGCGCCCTTATTCCTCTCCTACAGCGCCCATTACACTCCATTACAATCACATGCAAATCGCAAATTATGCAAATTAGGCGATGACGTCATTTGGCGACTTCTAGCAACTTTTAGGAGAGCCAATAGCTTCTTTCCTTACTGAGGAGCTGGCAACACTGGAAGGGAAAGAGACGCTGAGGATGGAGGACGGCTCAAATGTAGAAGCGGCTCGAAGTCGATTCAGTCGAGGACGACTTGCTTATCATATTTTATACTTTAAACTTGGTTTGACTGTCAGTGGTTCAATAAATTTAACTTAAAGTATTTCATATGTATTTTCTTCAGTTATTCTCAGACAGAGTTAGAGTCGCACTTCTCAGGATGCAAACTTGTCGCCTTTCGGCTCCAATCTCTGTGTTTTTGGTCAGTCGGGTCGTTCACGTGAATCGTGTAGTTTGGAAGAGACGCCTGGCCTCCGAGTCCCATGGAAAGTTTTAACGTTAGTTTGAAGGAACCGCCTTACGTTAAATTGGGGGGGGGGGTTTGTGGAGCAAGAAAATATGCTGCCATTGCCCCATCTAGTGGCGAATGGAAAAAACTTTCCTTCCACTGCAATAAATAGGTCCAGGGAGGCATACTGTCAATATCACTGTCAATTCACAAAAAAACAACAATAAAATAAATATTTATAGGCTATAGCCTAATTTTAGTGACAATTTTGGGGAAGCTAAGCTTCTCCTAGCCTCTTAATAGCGCCGCCTATGTCTATCACAACAACAGCCTCCAGACGCTGTTGGCCGTTCCACTAGACGTTTTTCTCTTTGTCTCATGGCCCACCGGCCCACCAGGGAAATCCCCGGGGGGTGTGTGTAATGCGGGGCGAGTCGGGTGGGGGTCCGGGGGGTGTTTGTAATGCGGGGCGAGTCGGGTGGGGGTCCGGGGGGTGTGTGTAATGCGGGGCGAGTCGGGTGCACTGCGGGACCGCGTCTTCCTCCAGTGCCTTTTTTTCCTTTCGCCCTTTCCGCACCACCTTTCCTCTTTTTTCCCCGGATTTGGGGAATTAATTTCTTAACTTGCGCCTCCTCTCCTTTCCTCCACAGACACACACACACGAGTCGCGACACCACCTCCTCAACTCGCTGCCTGTGTTTACAGTGCACTCGGACTGTTGGGGCGGGTGTTCATCAAAACAAACCAATCAGGTCTTGAGCTCTTCACAGGCTGCTGGCCCCTGATTGGCCTGTCCGTCTCTCTGACTCAAAAAAAAAGGTCAGACTGGCGAGGCAGCCGGACCAGACCGGCCTGACAGCTGATTGGCTGGCGACCTGTCTGAAAAAAAAAAAAAAAAGACAGACAGGCCACCAGGCCAGTGACAGGCCGGCGGTTCTCCTGATGTGCAGTCCGGGCCTGGCAGCAGTAACACTTCATGTCTGTTCTGCAGGATGAATGTTTTCTTCAGCGGCTGTGTTCATGGTTTTGACAGCAGAAATATTAGTTTGGAGAAATGTGCAAAATCAAATGAGACAAACTTCATGTCATTATGTCAGAAAAAGCAAACAATGAAGCGCTGCAACAAGCAGTGTTTCCCTCTTTAACAGCTTCTTCTTCACCAAATTGAACAAACCTGACAACCAATCACAGCTCTTTGCTGTCATGTTGAACCAATGAGTGAAGAGCTTTAATTTAAGGTCATAAAAATTATACATGAAGCATCTTGTGAATGTAGTTTCCAACAAGTGAAAAATGATCTGAATAGAGAAATATTCACATCTGTATCCAGAAATCTGTAAAGTGTAAATGTAGTTTAGTTTGTGTAGAAATGGCTCTTCCAGATGTGAAGTGAATTTCCACAGCAGTTTGTGACGTCCATTCATTCAGATCCTGCTGTGAATGAAGAGGACGGCTGACACCATGTGTCATCATCAAAGAGTTAACAAATCAATAAT